>NW_027314752.1:19716742-20018712 GCF_023375885.2 Dermacentor andersoni
CAACGCCACAAACGCTGCATCGGAGAAAACTCTCCCTCCGCAACGCATTACAGTGGTTTTCCAAGCCGAGCCTCTATATGCCGTGCCCCTTGAACATATGACCTCGACCTACCTTTCTACGTTGGCTAATGTTTCTCCCTCCACCCTTACTGTAGCTATCAGCAGTGACTCCCTCCTTCATATATGCAGAAGCTGCTTCCTCTGTTGAACGAACACGCAAATTATTTTGATGTCCATTCGTCAACTCTAGGCTAAGCCACAAATCACAGCACTTCGTATTCAAATAGATCAAGGGTCTATAGTGCGCCCATGCCCGTACCGCGTGTCTCTTGCCAAGCGGAAAATCACAGAGGAAAATGTCGCGGACATGCTACAAAAGGTCATCCTACCCTCACCTAGCCTTCGCTCATCAAAAGATGGTTGCTTTTCGTCGATTATCGGACCCTCAATAATATTACTCGAAAGGAAATGTATCCTATGCCAGGCATCTGTGACGCCGTTGATTCGTTCAAAGGTGCCGAATTCTATTCAAGCGGCGATCTTCTTTCTGGCTATTTGCAAATTCCCGTGTAAAAAGACGATAAAGAAAAACAACAGTGTAGGCTACATTGGATGAACTTTCCAAATTCAACGTCATGCCTTTCGGTCTATGCAATTCACCTGTGACACATGAGTTCATGATTGGCACTGTGCTGCGCGTCCTCAAATGGAAAACTTGCCTTTGTTTCCTGGATGATATTGTCGCATTTTCATCAACATTTCCTTAGCACCTGCAACGCTTGCGTGAACTTCCAATGTTCCTGGCCGGTGCTGGTGCCATGCCGATTCACAAACAGATCTATTAAGGTCCTGGAGAATATCGTGAGCAAGGACAGTGTACGTCCTGACCCTTACAAGATTGATGTGGTGCTTCGCTTGCCTCACCCAGAAAGGTCCAAAAACATGCGCAGCTTCCGTGGGCTCGATTCTTATTTCCGTCGCTTTATATAAAAATTTGCCTCCATCGCTGCACAAGTGTACGAACTACTTGCTTCCATTGTATGCTTCCTCGGGGCACAAGAATGCGAAGGAGCCGTAAACATGTTGAAGGGTGCCCTAACGTTTAAACCTGTGCTTTGCCACTTTGATGAGACTGAACGGGCTCTCTTGCACACAGACTATAGCGGCCGCGGCATCGGTGTCATTCTTCTAGAAAGTGACAACCCTTCCCGTGATAACGGTGTTGCATATGCCAGTAGCGTACTCCGCGATGTCGACAATAACTATACATACACGTGTACTTATCTTTATCGGGCGACCACGTTTCGCCGCCTAACAACTGTAATCGCACAGCGAGGGACGCATCCGACGTTTCTGGAATGTTATCGATGGTTCCGTCCACTGTCTTTCACCGCAACTTGTGTAATCGTATTGCATGTATGTGCGACGCGAATAGTGTAGAACTTTGTGGAAGACACGTGGGTCCCATCGGTTAATCTGGAACATTCGACAGCTGCTCTATAAAAGCCGACGCGCTTGACCCGCTGATCAGATTTTCGACGATCGCCGAGCGTGTTCTTCGCCGCTATCGTTGTGCTATAAGTGTAGCCTCTTTTGTGGGCACAGGTTCACCCAATAAAAGTTAGTTTTGTCGTTCACAGTACTGGTACTGTGTTATTCAACGTCACGACCACGTGACAATACGATCACAACGCAACAGTGCCTCGTTGTTTGGTCCATACAGAAGTTCTTTCCCTAACTGTACAGGCGTCATTTTACAATTTTTACGGACCACCACGCCTTATGATGACTCTCCCCACTCAAGAAACTAACCAGATGCCTGGATCGCTGGATTCTTCGCCTACAAGAATAAGAGTTCGACATTACTCGTAACTCTGGCAAAAAACACCAAGACGCTGACGCTGTTTCTCGTTGTCCGCTTTCTGCGCATCCACTCGACACTTCGGTAATTGCTTCGCTAAGCAGCCTTTCGGATGTTACCTTGACGGCGCTTTCCTCCCTAGCCTCAAAAGACCGCCTTTCTGCGAACGACAATCTAACATTAGTACCTCGCTAACGGGCTGACGCATATTGTCAGCGTTTGATAAACAACACTTCTCACGCCTCCAGCCCTCCTAACGCGCGGCTTCGACGCCAATTCACAAAATTCAAGTTGCACAATCGCGTGCTATATCGGTGAATATACCACCCTCATTGTCAACGCTGTGTACCAGTTGTACCACGCTCTCTTCGAGCCTATGGCCTCGAGGCAGTCCACGATGACATGACGTCTGGCCATCTGGGTTTCCATAGAACCTATTTTTGCATTCGAAGCTGTTTCTATTGGTCTGGACTTTCTGCTAGTGTAGTGAGGTACGTCGTTTCTTGTTACTCCTGTCTATTCCGTGTCCCGCCGCACCATTTGAGGTTGTTGGTATTCGGAGTTTATGGGCCCCTCTCTGTTACTCTCACTGGCAATCGCTGGATCGTTACCGTGGTTGACCACCTCACGGGCTACGCTGAGACAACATCAGGGATCAATGGCGCAGCTTCGGAAGTTGCCGACTTCGTTATTCAAGCTATCATTCTCCGCCATGGTGCTCCTCAGGCACTCCTGCGTGATCGTGCAAAAGCCATCCTCTAAGAACTTTTAAACGAAGTCCTGCACATCTCTGGTACCATGCAGAATACAACTTCGAGCTTCAATCCACAGACTAACGGCTTGGCAGAGAAGCTTCATCGCACGCTTGCCGCCATGATCGCTTTACCTATTCAACCGCACCACAAAAATGGGGACAAGTTTCTACCAATATTCACTTTGGCCTAGAAAACAGCCGTTCAGCGCAACACCGGGTACTCGCCATTTTACATGGTTTGAGGATGCTCGCCTATTTCCCTTCTCGAGGTTTCCTTCTTCGATGGCTCTGTCAACACATCTACATCCTCTAGGGAAGAATTCGTCTCATGACTCACTCGGTGTCGTCAACGTGCTCCCGTTAACACAGCGGCCAGGGAACAAGGCTGGACGATTATCTATGACACAACGCATCGCGTCGCGTCCTTCCGACCTAGTGACGAGGTACTCCTATTGACGCCCCTTCGAAATCCGGCCTTGTGTGACAAGTTCCAACAACGATTCATCGGGCCATACATAACCCGGGAGAAGAAGTCGCCCATCAATAATCGCGTGACTCCTGTTGTCGCGTGACCGCCATTGTCGCAGCACCGAGGTCGCTCATGTTTCCTGTGCGAAACCATTCACGCACTATTCTCCGTCGCCTTGACCTGCGGCTAGCATGGCTGCAGTCATGTGGAGGGAAAATTAGTGTGGGTGTTTTTTGCGCACGTCTTCCCCATATGAATATTATTGTCATCATCCCTTTTGATCTAGCCTTATATTAAGTTCCGTAGGATCCTAATAATCGGGCGTGTGCCTTTGCTAGTTCAATTCCGAGTACTCCGGCGAAATAAGCGTTGTTCCAACATAGAGGTCACAATACATTGAATATTATATTGCGCAATAAAATAATTTACAGAAACATTCGAAGATCTTTTACGTAATGTGGTAATTTCCTTATAGTATGTGTGTAGCATTTATTTGAGCATGTTTCGAAGGTATATCGTCATTCGGCTGGAAACTTTCCCGACAACTTCATTATTCCCCCCCCCCCCCCCCCGCGAACGCGTGTTGAATTTATCGACTATTTGTGACACACAAGCTTCTCTACCATAGTTGGTTTGAAATCGGGACTAAGTATAACTTCTCTGTAGAAGGAGTGATTTGTCACTCTTTTAATTTTATTCGCACACTCCAATGAAAACCATGTCACTAGCTGAGCCAGAAGTGCAATGCTGCAGGTAGGACCTGGAGGCTTCCGTTCATGCAATCCTAGGAGATTAGGACTTCAGAAATGCGTCCATCCGAAATATCATTACGTCCGCGATTGTAACACCATGTTATAGAGACACCCTGGTGCTCAGGTTAGGCCAGTACTTTGTATTGTGACAATTTTTTTTACCTTTATCACTCTGCCGTACCGTGCAACATAGCGTATAATTTTGCGCAATGTGGTACGAAACTTCTATCCAAAATAAAAGGCAACTTTCCTTTCTTATGCTACACGGTTCCCTATTAATAGCCCCCTCCCCACCCCGCCGATATGTGGTAAATTATTGTGTGATGTCCTTAACGTGGATATATTTGTATATATAGTGAATCCTTAATCCTAGACATTTTGCTCTAGGGCTCTTGGAGTCCTTATAGCAGTGTTGTGGCAACGCTCCGTCGTGAGAAGGCCTGCAGTGACTAATACAACGTCTCATTTGAAAAAAATACGGAAGTATGTTAGCCTTTTTCTTGTCACTAAGGCATGGGTTATGATGAACAATCTCCCCAAACTACTCCCAATAATTATTCAATTGAAAGAGGCATCTCCAAAAAAGAAGCTAACATAGTTTCCATGTAGATTGTGTCCAAGTAATGCAGAACTGAGTGTGTGGCCTGATATTAACAAATGTCGCGCAATCTTGAACAGCCAACTTTAGCCTTGCCTGTACATTGTCATTTGTAGGCTCAAGAAATGCTATGCCCAAACGTCAAAAGAACAGCCCGGCACCTAATTTGTGTCGACGCTGTGCGTAAATATAAAGCGTGCGTGTTATTGGTAAGAATGTTGCAACATCCTCCTCCTTACACTCCTGTGTTCGCTTATGCATTGTGTGTGGACTCTCTTTGTTGCATCGCGTTAAATTGCGATGTATGCTTGTTCCACTCCTGCCTTGGCTACCAAATGGCCGCTGGCAGTATTGAATAAATAAATAAATAAATAAATAAATAAATAAATAAATAAATAAATAAATAAATAAATAAATAAAACATTGATGAACTGGAGACGTTATTCTGGGACGATCGCTTTCGGCGGAACTGTCGGCTGGGTCAAGAAGTGCACGCCAATGGGTTGGTTGAGCACTCCGCCACACGAAGGCGATACAATGGCTGAAAGTTGTTGTCTGAGAATACGGGCCCTGGTGATCGCAAGAATGGTGCATGTCAGCTAGTAGGACATCAACGGAATGCTAGGCTACTGTGGAACTTTGAAAGCGTAATACTGTTTGTGTAGTACAGGAATCAAATACTTTCATTTTGAATTCCAAATTCTTCACATCATCAAATAACGCATGCAACTGCTCCGTGTTCTTCACAATAATATTTTCTTCCAGAGCACCAAGTTTAATAAAGTTTTTAGCACTACTGTACTCGTGTGAACTCTTAGAATTTATATCGAACACATCGAGGAAACAATCACGTGGTGAAAATGCTAATACTTTTGATGACACAGAATAGAACACTTGCACCAATCTGGTGTATGTTGCAGAACAAGCATCATCCAAGAAAAAATTTAGTGTTTAAACAAAGCCAACAGCACTTTCTCTACATACTCTTGTTCCTCCAGGAGCAACATATATAAATACCAAAGCTTTGTTCTGGACATTCTCACGCAACAAACTAAAATGAATCTATTTTGATCATGCACATTGTCAAAGTAAGAATCGTCATGCAGCAGCATGCAGGTAGTGAACTTTATAAAAGTCCTGAGGAGCGACTGCGCAACCCCCTTACCAAAGGAGCCACCGCAGGGCGCTCCCACATCGGGACGGGCTGGCATAATAAAATTTGCAATGTACAGGCAATTACAGTGATTGTTTGCATGCGCTGCAACAAAAATGTAGTCATAATCAGTTAGTGACTCAGAAATTCAAGCAGCTAACACACAATTCACCAAAATACTCAGGTACAACCATGAGCGCAGCACTGCACCAGTCTCTCCGAAACTGTTTCAGTACAATAAGATAACCACAAAAAGACAATATATGTGCTATAGATATATCTTGCATATCATTACAATGTGTATGTATATCTAACGAAGACGCACGGTGTCAATGAAGCAAGTGAAGCACAGGAACAAAGATGGAATTTGTCCACATAGTTTGCATGCCCCTCATTTGCGTATCTTCTGCGAGCAAGTACCTGGCTCTTCTCGTTGACACTGGGTTGCTAATCTGAGGTTGCTGTTGGTATGATGGTCAAGCTGACCTGTGCAATTTTTGTTTTGGCACAAAAAGTAGATGTGAAGCTCCACAGAGATAAGCGTATGCAGGTTTGTACTATTAAGAAAAAAGTGACAACAGGACAACAGAAATAACCAATATTGTCGGAAGATATCACTTCGCTGTGTCTTGCAAAGATCAATTAGAATCATTTGTAGAACACGTGTACATTTCTGAAAATTTTAGCAGTGCAGAGTCAGATCTTTATATAAAAGAAACCCCAGTCCAGGTTCATTAAATTAGCAAGGCCAATTCGTCAGACATGCCAAGAAGCTTAAGGTGTTCGAAAAGTGCATTATCATGTCAGGAGAAGAGTCCGCCAGCGACTCCTCCGGGCCGCTGACCTTCGTGTACTAGGTATTTGACTGAGGCTTGTGCGCGAGGCTGCATGGCGACTCACACAATACCGGGGCGTTGTGCGGTAAGCTGTGGGGAGTGAATAGAGATCATGCTTGCGCACGCTTCGCAGATGTCGCGTCGCACCACGTCATAGAGTCGTGGGGATTAGGATAAGCTCTGCGGTTGGTATACATCTAAAAGTCGTTTATGCCGCAAGGTGAAACACACAAGAATGAAGGCACATAACGATAACATGGGTAACACTTCCAACTGATCCATTTTGGGCTGTGACGCATGAATATATATATTGTCACGCGGTGGTGACGTTGAAGAACACAGTAGCAATGCTGCGAACGACAAAACTAACTTTTATTATGCGAACCTGTGCCCACAAAAAGAGGCTACACTTATAGCACAACGACAGCGGCGAACACGGTCAGCGATCGTCGAAAATCTGAACAACGGGTCAAGTGCGTCGGCACTTATAAATCAATCGTTAAATGTTCCAGACTAATCGTTGGGACCCGCGTGCATTCCACAAAGTTCTACAGCATTAGCGTCAGGCGCTGAGATCAGATAACATAAGGTTCGGCGCAACAGACAGCGGATAGAAGCATCGATAACTTTCCAGAAACTTCGGATACATGCAGGCGCGTCCCGCGCTGTGGGATAACATTTGTGAGGCGGCGAAACGTCGTCACCGGATAAAGATAAGTACACGTGTCATTTCCCCCCTCTTAAAAAGCATCGATCCGATGCTGCAAACAAACGAAAGTGATAAACAAAACCACTCGTAGCAAAAAAAAAAAAATAAGGGAGTTCGTCAGCGCCCGTGTAAGGCTTTAAGGCGTACCACGTGGACCACTTCTGATCGTGCGCGGCGCTGCTGTGAATGCGCAATGCCGATGGCACGACCTCATAGTCCAGTGCGCCAATACGTCGGATGATCTTGTAGGGTCCGAAATAGCGTCGCAGTTGTTTCGCACTGAGTCCTCGTCAGCGTATCGGGGTCCATACCCAAACACGATCGGCGGGCTGGTACTCGACGAAGCGTTGTCGGAGGTTGTAGTGTCGGCTGTGGGTCGTCTGCTGGTTCTTGATACGCAGGCGGGCGAGCTGTCGGGCTTCTTCAGCGCGCTGGAGATAGGTAGCGACGTCAAGATTTTCCTCGTCAGTGACGTGTGCCAGCATGACGTCGAGCGTCGTTGTCGGGTTCCTGCCGTAAACCAGCTTAAATTGCGAATTCTGTGTTGTTTCTTGCACCGCCGTGTTGTAAGCGAATGTTACTTACGGCAGCACCACATCCCACGTCTTGTACTCGACGTCGACGTACATTGCTAGCATGTCGGCGAGGGTCTTGTTCACGCGCTCCATGAGATCATTCGTCTGTTGATGATAGGCAGTTGTCCTCCTGTGACTTGTCTGGCTGTATTGCAGAATGGCTTTCGTGAGCTCTGCTGCAAAATCCGTTCCTCTGTCGGTGATGAGGACTTCTGGGGCACCATGTCACAGCAGGATGTTCTCAACGAAAAATTTCGCCACTTCGGCTGCTCTGCCTTTAGGTAGAGGTTTAGTTTCAGCGAAGCGGGTGTGATAGTCTGTCGCCACGACGATCCACTTATTTCCTGAAGTTGATGTCGGAAACGGTCGCAACAAGTCCATCCCGATCTGCTGAAAAGGTCGCTAAGGAGGCTTGATCAGCTATATTAATCCCGCTGGCCGTGTCGGTGGTGTCTTGCGTTCCTGACAGTCTCGACATGTCTTGACGTAACGGGCAAAATCGGTGGACAGAAGCAGCCAGTAACATATTTTCTATATCCTCGATAGCATCCGGGAGAAACCGAGGTGCCGAACCGTCGGATCGTCATGTAGGGCGTGCAGTACTTCTGGACGCAGCGCTGCCGGAACAACAAGGAGTTGGTTGGCGCGGACTGGTGCGAAGTTCTTCACGAGTAGGTTGTTTTGAAGCGTGAACGAAGTCAGTCCACGTATAAATGCCCTAGGGACAACGTCGGTGTGCCCTTTCAAATGCTCGACTAAGGCTTTTAGCGCCGGGTCTCCTCGTTGCTGTTCGGCGAAGTCTTCCGCGCTTATTATTCCAAGGCAGGTGTCGTCATCCTCGTCATCTTGTGGCAGTGGGTCAATGGGGGCGCGTGATAGGCAATGGGAATGTTTGTGTTTTCATGCGGACTTGTATGTTACAGCGATGTATTCATGTAGTCTGAGACTCCACCGTGCCAGCCGCCCTGAAGGGTTCTTTAAGTTAGCTAGCCAACACAATGCGTGATGGTCGCTGACCACTTTGAATGGCCTGCCATATAGGTAAGGACGAAATTTCGCTGTGGCCTAAACGATGGCGAGGCATTCCTTTTCCCTTGTAGAACAATTGCCTTCAGCTTTTGACAACGACCGGCTAGCGTAAGCAATCACGTGTTCATGTCCATCTTTTCTCTGGACTAGGACAGCAGCGATGTCTAGGCTACTGGCGTCAGTGTGGATTTCGATATCGGCGTGCTCGTCGATGTGCGCAAGTACGGGCGGCGACTGCATGCGTCGTTTGAGTTCTTGAAATGTGTCGGCCTGCGGTGTTTCCACTTGAACTCCACGTCACATTTTGTTAGCTGTGTCAGTGGCTCAGCGATGCGTGAAACGTCATTCACAAATCGCCTGTAGTAGGTACACATGCCAAGAAATCTACGCATTGCCTTCTTGTCGACGGGCTGCGGGAACTTTGCGATGGCAGCTGTCTTCTGCGTGTCGGGGCGGACTCCAGACTTTCTGATGACATGGCCTACGAACAGAAGCTCACCGTAAGCGAAGTGGAACTTTTCTGGCTTCAGAGTGAGTCCTGATGACTTGATGGCCTCTAGTACTGTTGCAAGCAGCCTAAGGTGATCGTCAAAATTTCCGGCGAAGGCAACGACGTCATCCAAGTAAACGAGACCGGTCTGCTACTTCAATCCTGCTAAAACCGTGTCCGTCACGCGCTGGAACGTTGCAGGCGCCGAGCACAGTCCAAGTGGCATAACTATGAACTCGTAGAGGCCGTCAGGGGTGAAGAAGGCGGTCTTTTCACGATATCTTTCGTCGACTTCCATTTGCGAACAGCCAAATTTGAGGTCCATCGACCAGAAGTATTTAGCGTTGCAGAGCCGATCCAATGCGTCGTTTATCCGTGGGAGGGGGTATACGTCCTTCTTCGTGATCTTGTTCAGACAATGATAATTGACGCAGAAACGTAGGGTTCCATCCTTTTTCTTCACCAGGACAACAGGGGATGCACACGGTCTTTTCGACGGCTGGATAATGTCGTCGCGCAGCATTTGGTTGACTTGTTCTCTTATCGCTTCAATTTCTCACGGCGAAACTCGGTAAGAGCTCTGGCGGAGTGGTCGAGAGCATTCCTCAGTGATTATCGGGTGTTTGGCGACTGGTGTTCGTTGAATCCTCGATGATGTCGAAAAGAAGCCTTTGTATCGTCGGAGCAGACTTCTGAGCTGCTGTTGCTTAATCACGGGGAGACTTGGACTAATGTCGTAGTCTGGTTCGGGAACCATGGTCATCGCGGTAGATGCGGTAGAATTCGAGAGGACAAACGCATTACTGGTTTCCAGAATTTTCTCGATGTACGCGGTCGTCGTGCCCTTGTTGATGTGCTTGAACTCCTAGCTGTAGTTTGTCAGCAACACTTCAGTTTTCCCCCATGCAGTCGAGCGATTCCTCTAGCGACGCAAATTTCACGGTCTAGCAGTAGACATTGGTCGCCTTCGATGACGCCTTCTACGTAAGCGGGTGTTTCGGTGAAGAGCGAAATAGCAATGCTGGAGCGAGGCAGGATGCTCACTTGATTTTCGGGCACACTGAAGGCGTCGTAACTACGAGGGCTCTCCGGTGGTATCGCTTTAACTTACGACAGCGTTATTGACTTCGACTTCAGGTCAATGATTGCGCCGTGTCGGTTCAGGAAGTCCATACCGAGAATGACATCTCGTGAACAATTTTGGAGGATAAGGAAGGTGGCAGAGTTGGTCCGGTCATGAATGGTTATTCTTGCCGTGCACATTCCAGTTGGCGTGATGAGGTGTCCTCCAGCGGCCCGAATTTGAGGGCCTTCCCATGCAGCTTTAACTTTCTTCATCTGGGCCGCGATGTGTCCACTCATTACGGAGTAATCGGCCCCTGTGTCCACTAAGGCGGTAACTGCGTGGCCGTGGAGAAGCACGTCGACGTCGGTGGGTCTTTGTCTGGCGTTGCAGTTAGGTCTTGGCGCCGGTTCACGGCTGCGTCGTGTTGAACTCAAGCTGGAAGTCGCGTCGGCAAGTCATCTTTCGTCGGTGTATCCGTGGCTTCCTGACTTCGTCGGGACGGCGGCCTGTCGTTATGTCGTCGAGATGGTTCCTTCGGCGTCTTCGTCGGCGGCGGAGGACCTTCGTCAGTTCGACGAACAGCAACCACACCTCCATCGGTTGCTGCTGTTAGTTTTCCGGATATGGACTCGCAGAGCGGCCCCGGGCTGGGCCGGTGTATGGTCGGCGCCGCCGCGACAGGTAGCGGCCTGGTGACGGCGAACGGGATGGTCGTCGAGGCCTCCATTGAGTAGCGGCGAGGTATTCTGCGATGTCACGTGGGCGCTCTCCAAGCTGTGGACGCGGCGCGTTGACGGCAAACCCTCTCAGTCCCCAATCGCGGTAAGGGCATCGGCGATACACATGGCCGGCTTTCCCGTAGTGGTAGTACAGTGGGCGGTGGTCAGGAGCACGCTAAACGTCTGTCTTCCTCGGGTAGATGCGCGAGGTGACGGGTGGACGCGCTGGCGGCGGCGGCTGTGGTCGACTGAATTGCGGCGTTACAGGGCCTTGGCGTGGTCGAGGACGAGGACCTTGACGGCGTGCGACGGTGGCATATGTCATCGCTTTTGGCTAGGGCTACGATGACTGTGGTTGTGCCTCGGGAACTGCGAGCGATCGCTGGATTTCTTCTTTGACAATTTCGGCGATTGAGGCCCCTTGAGGTTGCGATAAAGGGAAGATTCTTTGAAGCTCCTCTTGCACGACTGCCCGGATGGTCTCACTCAGGTCGTCGGTGGCCATTGATTGAACTCCAGCGTAGCTTGTTGGCTTGGTGCGTCGGTCAAATTGCCGGTTCCACAATTCCAGTGTCTTCCTGATGCTCGTCGCCTCACGAAGAAACTCGTCGATGTTCTTCGGTGGGATTCTTACCATTCCGGCTAAAAGTTCCTCCTTTACACCACGCATCAGTAGGCGGACTTTCTTCTCCTCAGACATTTCCGGGTCGGCGTGGAGGAACAGATGGCTCATTTCCTCAGTGAAGATCGCGATCGTCTCATTGGGCAGCTGCGCTCTGGTCTCCTGTAGAGCTAGGGCTCGCTCTTTTTGCACGACGCTTCTAAATATTTGCAGGAAGCCGCTTCGGAACAGGTCGTCAAGGTTGCTTCTCGATTCTCACACCCCGTCCTGGCGGCGTCCTACAATGCGAAATAGACATGTTGCAGCTTGTCGTCGCTTACCCAGCTGTTAAGCGTAGCGTTCCTCTCACACGTATCTAACCAGCTCTCCGGGGCCTCATATGTGAAGCCGCGGAACGTCGGTGGTTCCCGGGGCTGCTGCAGAATGATGGGGTATGCTGGGGCTGCCATTGGGGTTGCCTTGGCCACAATCTTCTTGGTCTTCTCCAGGGGCAGCTGTTGAAGACGGCGACTTGCTCGATGGTCCGGGAGTACGTTAGAGCTCTCTTTGTGGTCCGGGCTTGGATCACCGCTTGTTGGGGGCGTCCGGTACATAGACGAAAAGCACCTCCATCAGATGTCACGTGGTAGTGACGTTAAAGAACTTAGTAGCAATACTGTGAAAGATAAAACTAGCTTTCATTGGGCGAACCTGTGCCCACAAGACAGGCTACACTTATAGCACAACGATAGCGGCGAACATGGTCGGCAATCATCGAAAATCTGATCAACGGTTCAATCGCGTCGGCTTTTATATATCAATCGTCGAATGTTCCAGACTAATCGTTGGAACCCGCGTGCCTTCCACAAAGTTCTACACCATTCGCATCAGGCGATGAAATCAGATAACATAAGCTTCGGCGACAACAGACAGTGGATAGAAGCATCGAGAACCTTCCAGAAACTTCGGACGCATGCAGGCGCGTCCCGCGTTGTGTAATAACATTGGTTAGGCGGCGAAATCTGGTCGCCGGATAAAGATAAGGACACGTGTCCACATATATATATATATATATATATATATATATATATATATATATATATATATATATATATATATATATATATATATATATATATATATATTGTGGCGTGTGAAGGAGACCGTTTGTAACCCTTACGGATGAAGGGGACCGTTTACTTTAAGTCGCGAAGGTGAGCGCAAGAGCGGTCAGCTGGTTTATCAACTGAGCGTCGTCCTCTTCTTCCTTCCTCCACTCGGAACCGCAAGCACGTTCACTGGTCTTCGTTTTCTTCATGCGTAACATTCCTCTCGTCGCAGACGAAGCCCGCCGGGCGAGTCAATCCATGTGTCTTGACGTGAACAATTTCAAGCGGGCGACATGGACCACTTGTGTCTTGGCAGCTCTTCTACCACTCGCCGTGAGGCGAGCTATGTTACACGTGACTTCCGTGAGTCTGTTAATAATCACAAATGGTCCATCGTAGGTGGCCAAAAGCTTTTGGCATAACCCGCGTTTCCGTACTGGAGTCCACAGCCAGACTAAATCACCAGGGCGATAGGCTACCGGACGGTGGCGAATGTCATAGCGTGCTTTTGATCTGTCCTGCGATGCCAAAGTGCGCAAACGAGCAATACGACGAGCTTCTTCGGCGAGGCAGAGAGTCTCGGCGACAGTGGGATTTTCGTGACTGCAGAAGGGGAAAACAGTGTCGATTGTGTACCGGGGTGGCCGTGCGTACAGCAGGAAGAAAGGGCTATAGCCGGTGGTCTCGTGCTTGGCGGTGTTGAACGCGTACGTGATAAAAGGCAGTACGTCATCCCAGTTCTTGTGGTCGGATGAAACGTACATAGATAGCATATTTACAATTGTTCGGTTGGTGCGCTCCGTAAGCCCATTCGTTTGTGGTTGGTATAGTGTCGAGTGACGCAAGTGGGAATCACACAAACGAAGCAGCTCCTCTACGACGTCTGCTGTGAATTGTCGTCCACGGTCGCTGATGATCACGCGAGGCGGACCATGTCGCAGGATCACATATTGCAGCAGGAATGTTGAAACGTCAGTGGCAGTTGCGGAGGGCACTGCCGCCGTCTCGCAGTAGCGTGTGAGGTAGTCGACGCAAACAACTATCCAACGGTTTCCCTTGGCTGATTTTGGAAATGGACCTACGAAGTCAATGCCCACTTGTTGGAAAGGCGTGCTTGGAGGCGGGATCGGCTGCAGAAGACCTGCTCGAGCAGTAGATGGCCGTTTGTGGCGCTGACACTGCGTGCAGCTGGCCACATACGTCTCAACAGATTGTCGCATTCCAGGCCTATAAAAGCGTTCCTGAATCCGGTAGAGCGTCCTCGCCGAACCTAGATGGCCAGACGTAGGGTCGTCGTGCGTAGCACTCAGAATCGCTGTGCGAAGGCTCTCCGGCATCACTAGGAGAAAACGTGCGCCAGTGCTGGAAAAGTTCTTCTTATAGAGGAGTCCATCACGTACACAGAAATGGTTTGCTGTCGTCGAGGCGGTCGTAGCGGTGAAGAGCGGTGTTAATTTATCCTCTTTTCGCTGTTCGGCTTTGAAGCAGTCGACGTCTGGAAAACGCGGCGACAAAGAAGCCACGAGGTGATCGAAGTCGTCGGCGTCACAGTCCGTAGTACTAAGTGGCATACGCGAGAGACAGTCCGCATCAGCGTGTCGTCGACCACTCTTATAAGAGACGGTGAAGCTGTATTCTTGCAGTCGGAGCGCCCAGCGCGCAAGGCGGCCACAAGGGTCACGAAGATTCACAAGCCAACACAATGAGTGGTGGTCGGTGACCACTGTAAAGGGGAGTCCATACAGGTAAGAACGAAACCGCTGAACCGCAAATATTACCGCGAGGCATTCTTGTTCCGTCACAGTGTAATTCTGCTCGGGCCTACTTAATGAGCGGCTTGCATATGCGATCACGTGTTCGCGGTCACCGTAGCGTTGAACTAGGACGGCACCAATACCTATGCCACTGGCATCTGTATGGAGTTCTGTCGGAGCTGAAGGACTGAAGTGTTGAAGAACCGGTCGTGACGTCAGCAGGAACTTCAACTGACGAAAAGAAGAGTCACACTCCGGAGTCCACTCAAAGGGGATGTCCTTCCGTAGCAGGCATGTCAGCGCATACGCAACGTCGGCGAATTTAGGAATAAATCGGCGGAAATAGGAACAAAGCCCCAGAAAACTACGGAGCTCCTTGACAGAGCGCGGTGCACTGAACGCTTCACCGGCTGCTGTTTTCTGGGGATCAGGGCGGATGCCATCCTTGTCGACGAGGTGCCCAAGCACAAGGGTTTGGCGGTCTCCGAAGTGGCATTTCTTAGAGTTTAACACTAGACCAGCGTTTCTGATGCAGTTCAGGACAATATCCAGACGCGAGTTGTGTTCGCTGAAGGTGCGGCCAAAGATAACGACGTCGTCGAGGTAGCACATGCAGATGTTCCACTTCAAGCCACGCAATACAGTGTCCATAAATCTCTCGAAAGTTGCCGGAGCGTTGCACAATCCAAATGGCATCACATTAAATTCGAAGAGCCCGTCAGGGGCTACAAAGCCAGTCTTCTCCTTGTCGTCAGGATGCATCGGAATTTGCCAATAGCCGGATCGTAAATCTACTGAGGAAAAGTAAGAGGCGGAATGAAGGCAGTCTATTGCGTCATCAATACGTGGGAGTGGGTACACGTCCTTTTTTGTTACAGCATTCAAACGGCGATAGTCGACGCAAAATCTCCAAAATCCATCTTTTTTTTTAACAAGAATCACTGGAGCTGCCGACGGACTTGCTGACTCTTGGACAACTCCCTTTTTCATCATTTCGTGCACTTGTTCGTTGATAATCTGGCGCTCTGATGGTGAAACACGATATGGCTTTTGTCTAATCGGATTTGCCGAACCCGTGTTGATGGTATGGCGCGTTCGAGACGCAGGGATCGCAGGTATATTGTGCTTCTGCGCAAAGTCGAATACCGAAACGTGCTTCGAAAGCACACCCACTAACGTTCGGCGTTCACTCGTGCTGAGCGATTTATTTACCATCGACAAAAGGGCCGTTTCCGAACTGTGGCCATCAGGTTCTTCCAGCACATCTGTAAGTTCAGCCACTGATAAGGACGCGTGTTCCCTGGCGAAGGCTAATTTCATGCCATCTGATAGTATAACGGGCTCCTTAGAACAGTTTACGGTCCATAAGCCAGTGCGTCCACCTTTGATCGACACCACACAATGTGGCACCAACACATTCTTCTTCATACAGTTAAAGTGCATCGGTTCTACGGTAGCTTCGAAGCAGTCGGAATCGGCGCCGCAACAGACAACGGGAACGCAAACGGTAGATGATGCAGGTATGACCGTATCACCACAAACACACAGTGTAGTTTCGCGATCTACAGGGTTCTCCAGGAGTCCTGATGGAATCCTACCACTTAAGAATACTTTTCCTGTGCGGCAGTCGGCAGTAGCACCACACTCCCGCAAGAAGTCCATGCCGAGAATAACATCATGAGTCGACCGAGGAATAATTACAAACTCTGTCGTAATAACATGGCCTCCCAAAAATACGTCGGCACTACACACACCAATAGGTCGCAATGGCTCACCACTCACTCCACAGAACTTTGAATCTTCGTCCCATTTAAACAAAACCGTTCGCCCTAACACGTGTTTAAAAGAGACACTCATGACGGAAATTGTTGCGCCTGTGTCCACCAGAGCCATCACAGGGACATTATCTACAAGCACGCGCACTTTGTTTTTCAGCATCAACACAGGAGGTATTTCTGTCAGTAGCACGTCTCCAGCGACCTCACCTCCATCGGCCGCGCTAGCTAGTTTTCCGGTGACGAAGGGGACGTGGTGCGATGCCGCGGTGAGGGAGAACGGGGAGCACGACGTTGCGGTGGGGGTGTCAAACTCCTGTCAGATGCCGGGGAGCGATTCCGGGAGCCGCTGAGCCAATACTCGTCGCCAGATGATACGTGTGCCGGCCACGGGGCAGCGTGTGACCGTTCGGGGGGCCGAGAAATCTCTGAGGGCTGGCCATACCGCGTGGTCATACGCTGGTTGCAAAACCGCGATATATGACCCGGGACGCCACAGGAATAACACACCGGGAGAGGTCGAAACCTTGGTTGTTCGTCGATGAAGCGGATATTATCATTTTCCCGCGTGTAGTGGGTTGGTTCGTGGCGTGTGTCACGACGATACATCGGGCGTCGAGTAGGCGTGCGTTGAGCGCGTTGGTCATAGCGCGGAGTCGGAGGGCGTGTTGTCATCCTCGGCTGTGGGGCTGCGCTGTACTCTACGGCCGCTGCGGTAACCATCGGTTGCCAAGGGGCCGAATGTGGCGTCATCATAGCCTCACGTGACGTGTACACGCCATGGTGGTCAGCAGTTGAATGCAACTCCTCGCGGCGGGAAAGTTCCCCACGGACGATCTGTCGGATGGTGGAAGGAAGGTCGAGGCAAGGACTCGTTTCCACACTGGCAACCGTCGTAACGTTTGCCAATCGACCAAACTTTGGCACAATCCGACGCATCTTGAGCGTTTCAAAAGTTCTGCAGTGCCGAATGACGTCAGACACAGAACTGAGGCTCTCCTTTCCAATTAGAAAATTGTACACATCCTCAGCCACTCCTTTCAGCAAATGTCCGACTTTATCTTCTTCCGACATGCGAGCACTGACCACCTTGCACAGCTTTAATACTTCTTCGATATATGTTGTGCATGTCTCACCTGGTAGCTGCGCCCGTTGAGACAGTGTCTGCTCCGCACGCTTCTTTTTGGCGACTGAGTCACCAAAACAAGCCTTTAGCTCGTGAACAAAATGTTCCCATGTCGTAAGCGCGTCCTCGTGGTTCTCATAACACACGAGGGCGGTATCGGTCAGGGAGAACACTACATTGGTGAGCTGAGCGGTTGCATCCCACCCGTTGGATTGGCTCACTCGCTTGTAGTGGACGAGCCACTCGTCGGCATCTTCCCCCGCTTTGCCTCCGAAGGTGGGTGCAGCTCGGTAGTACGGCAGTGGACTGCTAGGCGCTGCCCTCGGAGTGGCTCCTTCTTCTGGCATGTCGAAGATGGTCACGGCTGATGGCGGGAGGCCGGCAAGTCGATGGCTTCGACGAAGCTGCGGCAGTGATGGCTCCGTTGTTGTGAGCGATACCCAGCACCTCCACCACTTTGTTGCGTGCGAAGGAGACCGTTTGTAACCATTACGGATGAAGGGGACCGTTTACTTTAAGTCGCGAAGGTGAGCGCAAGAGCGGTCAGCTGGTTTATCAACTGAGCGTCGTCCTCTTCTTCCTTCCTCCACTCGGGACCGCAAGCACGTTCACTGGTCTTCGTTTGCTCCATGCGTATATATATATATATATATATATATATATATATATATATATATATATATATATATATATATATATATATATATATATATACAGGCATGTGCAGGTTGATCAAAAATTTACTTTTATCAGTGCTCAAACCAACTTGTTTCCGATTTGAAGAGGATGGTAGATGTATCCCTAATGCAACTTGAGCCTTCTTTTTTTTATATAGTGATGATCTATTAGCTCACGGGCTGTTTCATTTCTATTTCTGCCACTAATCTTATCGTCAGATAAACATGGTTTGCTGATGCAAGCCTTGCAGTGCGCTGGCAAATCTGCCGCGACATGATTCAACAGATTTGGTTCGTGTTCCCTGGCTCGTTCATATATGCAGCGTCCAGTCTGTCCTGTGTAAATCTTGCCGCACTCAAAGGAAATTTCGTACATCACCGCCGTGGCACATTTCCCGTAGGACGTGCCATAGTTCTTGCCACAGGCTTGCGAACCGGTCTCCTCGCGAGTGGTTCTCGAACAGCATCGACCGAGTTTGACGGGGGCAGAAGCGGCAATGGGTACGCCATGCCGGGGTGCCACTTCTTGAGGGGATAGGAGAATTTATGAATATAAGGAATGGCTGCACGTCCTACGGATCTGGCACTTTTTTCGTCCCTTGTGGCGCTGCTACCTTTAACTTTTCGTAATAGGGTTTCAGTGTCTGATGTCGCCAACGAGTTAGGGAACCATGCTGCTTTAAGTGGCTTGATTTTAATATTGAACAAGGCCTGCATTGTGTTTGTGCACAATTTTCTAGGGCAGACTCCAAGCAGAGCATAGTAATTCCATGCTTGACAATTTTGGAGCGCCATGAATTGTACGGCAGCAACCCTTTCTTGGTGCGTGGGAAATATTTCCAACAAGCTTTTCCATCATGAAAGGTTAATCTTAAATCTAAAAACTGCAGGGTGTTAAGCTGTGGCACTTCATGCGTAAACGAAAGCCCTTGACCATTGTCCCTAAAATGTTCAAAATATCATCGCAGCGCTTCAATGAGCTTTGTCTGTCAAAAGGGCTTAAGAAGTCGTCCATGTATTTAAAGAGTACATATAATATTTCAAGTGCTGTCCCGTTTAAGATCTCATCGATGTTAGCCGTGGTGCAATACACGAACCAAACCAAATGCCGCGTTTCTGCAAGAAAAGCTGTTTGTCAAAGCAAATAAAGGTACTACTAAGATCGGCTTGCAATAGTCTTGAAAAGTCCTCAAGCGTAAGACCGGCTGCATTTTGAAAAGCTATGGTGTGGCTTTCTTCTATGCACGTATTTACCGAAAGAAAAAGTACATCATGTGGAATTGAATAAAACAGATCCTCAACATCCACAGAAAACGCATTGCCCATGGATTGTTAGTTTCGTAGAAATTGCGCTATGCCTTGTGAATGGCCTGTCGAGTAAGGGTCATTTACTATAGCAGATTTTAGCACCTTTAGAATATGCCTCCTAAAGTAAAACTCTTGCTTGGGCTACTTGGTTCATGCGTGAGCTCATGCTCCGGTCCTGTCGTTTGTGTTCTTCTTGAGTCCTGGCCTTCTGCGCCTTGCCTTTACTAATTCATGCCTACTAAGTAACAACTGCCACGTGTCTTGTTCGCTCACGATGATCTTAAACGGCACATAAAGCTTGTGCGTCTTTGCACTGAAAAATATGTGTAGCGCTGTTGCTCTTTCATTGTTAATATCTTTGGCCTTGCCCAAGTTGAGCATCTTACATAGCTAGGCAACTTTACTCTTTACCTTTGATTAAGATTTCCCAATCCGCACAATTTTTTTGTTTACAGCCACTGCGGCTTTCTCATTGTACAATCCTCTAGGAACAACCATAAAGCACCCCTCTTTGTGTGCTTCCAAAATAACTGGGTTATTATCTTTGTGAAACGTAACAGCCTTCCGCAAAACAACAGCATCACGACTTGACCTATACTCTCAAAAGCTTTTTTCTAGACAGCCCACACCATCAAACAAGGTTCCTTCTTATTCGTCCTGGTGAGCTTTCCTAGCCACATTGCTGCTAGAAGCTGCTAATTCATGCACAAGAACACTGGGCTCAATACTATACTTAGGTCTTTTCATAAGAAGAGTTGTGGCATCCTATGGATTGCTGGCATTTCCCAGCAGCACCAGGTTGTTTGTTGCTACTGTTGTCTTCGTTCCACCACAGGCTTTGCGCAGCTGTCCTAGGACTTGGTTCCACCACTACTCCGTCATATGATGGATGACGCGCTAGACGCCTAACTTACGGCCAAACAAAACATGTCTTTTAGCAAGCACCCACTAGGCCAACGAGCATTTCTGTTGGTATACATCTCGTGTAAGCTTGCGTGCCTGCCGGAATGCTCCAGAGCAAGTAATTTGCCATGATTCGGTTAATCCTGCCTCGAGAGGGGAGGGCCCGGGAGACATACGCGGGACGTGAGGCACTCAACTTCATTCCCTCGTATCCCCGAGTGACCAGGTGTCTACTGTATCCACAGATTTATGGAAGGTGGGCATCAACGTAGTTAGCTAGTGTATTGAAATGCGTGTCCGGAAAGTCACGGGCCACGAGGACTCGACAGGCTGCAACTGTATCTGAGCGTATTGATAAATTACGGGTATGTGGGTTGGGCATGGGAATGGCTTCCACAACGGCAATGGTTTCAGCCAGGCGTTGCGTGCTGAAGCTGTAATGGAAGCCCCAGGAGTGTGGAACTTCATCGGAAACTATTTCTCTCCTGTAGCCCTCAGAATTTTAGGGCGGATATGCGTCCGTGTACAGGCTGCACTCCTTTGCTTTGCTGGAGACGGTGGACTCGTGCTTGACGTCGTCCTGGTTAGGTGTCTGCATACATGCGCTGTGGTACAGGTTCGATGGAGATCTGGCCGAGCGTTATCCATGAAGGCCAGCTTGCTTCGAGTGCGAGTCGTGGAGGTATATATCAGCCCAGCTTACTAAGGAGGGCGTGTTCTTGTCAGAAGAAATGGAGATCGGTGAATCCTGCTTCGCGGTACAACTGAGGAAGCTCGTCGAGTTTAAGAAGGATCGCAGTATCTGGAGCCTGAGCAGACGGCGTATTGAAGGGTACCTAATATAGTGCGAGCGATTTGCCGAAGCGACTTGGCAATTTCTATATGCGGATACTGAACCATGATGCGGGATATGACTAGCGCCATTGTCATGTGCCTGAGTTGGTGTCCTTTCATAGCTCTTAGCTTGCGCGCAGTGCGTTTCTTCACGCGGCGAGCGTGCAGTACCTGGTTGGTTGTATGATGAAGTCATTCCTTGGAGTTGCCATTGTCTTGCAACCAGAAGCCTTGAACTTCTAAACAAGGCTTGCTCGGAATGAGTGTGAGGAGTGTGCAATGAGTGACCGATCTTCCCGGGCCTTTAGAACGGTCCTGTTCGTGACGACGACGAAGTATTCGGATTTGGCACCGGTAGAGTGAGCCCTCTTCTATGAAGTAGCGAGAAGTGGCGTCAATGGCCAATTTAAGTGCAATGGAGAACCGTTGCAGGTCGAGAGGGTGATGTCACCTGCACATATTCTGAAATTAGGGTCTAGCACAGCTCTGGCATGACGCGTCAGTCAGTTCGGAGCGATGAAGAGGGTTTGTGACAGAATCGGCCCTTAGAGGAGGTATCGTGTGTCTGCTTTTACCCCATTTACTTTCGCGGTAACGGTGTGGTCGTTAAGCAATTTTGAACGTATTTATGTAGCACCTCTGTCGGTTCAATCTCTCTAATGGCCCCGAGAACTGCTTTGCTGGCGATGCAGTCAAAAACACGCTTGATGTTCAGGCCAACTATGGTGCGCAGTTAAGAGGTAGGGTATTCAGTGTACACATGCTGTAAAACATGCATTGCATCTTGCATAGACATATGTTCTCGGAATACAATTACACGTGAATTCACCGGATATGTCATAACCTGTTTCCAGCTTAGTCGCAATTGTGCCATGCACTCCATGATTTTGCCTGGACACGACACTGTGGAAATGGGGCGGAGAATCACTATTTCGTGCGGGGGTCTTATTGGGCTCGGGAATAGCAATGATGGTGGACATTAAGCTCGCATCAGGTACATTGCCTTTGTCGCAAACTTGGTTGATAGTTTGGAGAAAGTATAGCAGTTGAGTGTCGTGTAAACTTCGCAACATCTTGTTGGTTATCCCAACCCGTCTCGGTGCTGTCTGCCGTTTGCAGGCATTGATTGTCATTCGCAGCTCACCCATTCAGAATGTGTTGTCGAGATCAGAAGTATGGTCTTTCCATATATACAGGTAGAGGTTGTGTGCTACGAACAGTGGTACCTGTTGGGAAGAAGTGGTCAACGATTTGTTCTGCTAAAGTTTTCGAGTCAATTCTTTTCTTTAGTTGCATAATCTCTAGGTGGTTCTTTGGATTGGGTTGCCCAATCAGGGTATGAAAGTTAACACGCTCACCTCTTGTGTAGGTTGTCACTAACGTGCTCGCAGATATGCAAAGAGTTGTTGGTGGCCAACTCGTTCGCATACTACTGAGCATCTTCGGTCATCTGTTCTATGAGCGTTCCGAATGGCTTGTTTAGTTTGTTGCGTTTTCATCTCCGTAGTAATGTTTGCCTTTTTTCCAAGAGTGTTAAGAGCTGTCCATCAATGTATGGGCGGTTTTAACTGCTTTGGAGATCTGTGTATGTGCTGTGTGGAGAAAGTGATTCCACGCACCTAATGTAGTCGTCTACATGCTTTTTGTACGGACCTTCCGAAAGGCGTCCCAGTCTGTGAGTTCCGTCAGAATGGAGTATTCAACACGCTTGGGAACTCTTTGACGATTAGGTAAGGAAACGTAATTTGCAGACTGCAATGATCTCTGCTGAATGTTTCGACCAGATTGCACCAGTCAGGTGTCTTTCTTGTCCTGCCCCATGCCAAATCGGGATTCATGTCGCGTCGTACAGAGTTTCCTGTTTCGGCGGGTGTCCTGACATCATTGAGAAGATAAATATGGTGTGTGTGTGTGTGTGTGTGTGTGTGTGTGTGTGTGTGTATGTGTGTGTGTGTGTGTGTGTGTGTGTGTGTGTGTGTGTGTGTGTGTGTGTGTGTGTGTGTGTGTGTGTGTGTGTGTGTGTGTGTGTGTGTGTGTGTGTGTGTGTGTGTGTGTGTGTGTGTGTGTGTGTGTGTGTGTGTGTGTGTGTGTGTGTGTGTGTGTGTGTGTGTGTGTGTGTGTGTGTGTGTGTGTGTGTGTGTGTGTGTGTGTGTGTGTGTGTGTGTGTGTGTGTGTGTGTGTGTGTGTGTGTGTGTGTGTGTGTGTGTGTGTGTGTGTGTGTGTGTGTGTGTGTGTGTGTGTGTGTGTGTGTGTGTGTGTGTGTGTGTGTGTGTGTGTGTGTGTGTGTGTGTGTGTGTGTGTGTGTGTGTGTGTGTGTGTGTGTGTGTGTGTGTGTGTGTGTGTGTGTGTGTGTGTGTGTGTGTGTGTGTGTGTGTGTGTGTGTGTGTGTGTGTGTGTGTGTGTGTGTGTGTGTGTGTGTGTGTGTGTGTGTGTGTGTGTGTGTGTGTGTGTGTGTGTGTGTGTGTGTGTGTGTGTGTGTGTGTGTGTGTGTGTGTGTGTGTGTGTGTGTGTGTGTGTGTGTGTGTGTGTACCATGTCGAGAAGAATCTTCCCGGCCCTTCCAAAGTGTCCAAGTACCCCTAGTAGGCATGATGGCTATTTAAATCGCCTGGCCCCAGCAAGTCGGACTTTTTAAGCTGCTTGAGGAGGTGGTGCCAAGGGGTCCATCGAATTCTCCTTAGGTTAGCGCTATGGGTTCATTACATTAAAGTCGTGCTCTTGTAAAAATTGGCAGTTTAGGCTAAAGCTTTCTTCATTGGCATTATTACTTAAGGTGGCGGAGAGCTTCCTGCAGAACGGTGTGTCGGTAGGATACCAGCGTAAGTCCTAATTTTGTGTACGACCTGTTCGATCGAATGCCTGCGTTTTTGTGGAATGCTAGGAACACTGTAGGTTGTATAGCCTGATAAGGAGATTGACGATAGGTGTTCCTAAAGAACTATAATATCCGAATTACGTGTGGTTCACGTGATGAACTGTAAGATGGAGTTAGTTTTACGGCGAGTTCTCCTACAGTTTTACTGCCAGACAATGATCCCCGCACTGTACTGGGACGGAACGCAATGGGAATTATTCCGCATGGTCATTATTGTCATTGACTTGCTTGTATGGGCGTATTTTGCCACGTGTTGTACCGCATCTGCTCATACATGCTGCGCTTAAGAGGACTTCAACCTATTGCAAGAGCACTCCGACTTGTTTGGGTATATCTGCTTGAAGCGTGTGTATTTCAAATTGTCGCTTTTGCAGGAGATTAAGTTGCCGTTGTGGTGTCTGATGCGCATCTTTCTCGGCTTTATACGCGAGAAAGTAACGTGGACGTCCTAATTCCCCTAGATGAGCGCGAGAGGAAATCGATGTGGTCAAAGGTGTAAGGATGCTATGTAGTTTCTCAGCTTTGTGACCCACAGGAGTGAAGGGCGAACTCGCCTTGACCCAGCAGAAGTGCCTGGGTTGCTTATGCAGGTGTTCATGGAAATGCATGTTCAGCTTCTGGGTGAGCAGGACCCACACAAAAATTGGGGTATTCGGCTTGGGTGGTCCTGAGGGTAGCATCGGTCTCTTCATTGAGTAGGCCGGAAGACTGCAGATATAGGCTGCTTTCCAATAGGGGGTGCGGTGAGGTATCTCGTAGAGCTTCAAAGCGGCTTTGGAGCTGTAGTGAGTGGTAGTTTTGGGTGTTTCTTTAGCTGGTTTGGTTGTCCAACCGTGGCTCGTTTAGTGGTATTGGGGCTGAGCGGAGTCCTTCGGTATGGCATTGAGTAGTCTCTTTTCTGCAGTGAGGCGGGTGAGGTTGTCAGCCTGCTGTTTTAGGGGCACGGCGGGTAGCGAGCACCATGCGGTCCTTCGCAGTGGAATCATCTAACATGACGTTCGTGCGCTGTTTGGTCAGGTCATTGGTCGCGAGGGAACTGTTTACCACATGTCTGACAACGTTTGCATTCATCAGCCGTGGGACAAACATCGGCGCGGTGGCAGATAGTGAAACAAATGTTGGACTGTACCACGCGAGTGCAATAACTGTGTGTCTTTGTCAGTCACACGCCAACCTTGACTTCCTTGGCCACCGCGGCCCCCTTTCCAGATATGAGTATAGCCTCTGACTGGACTAGTAGCAGTGTGCGTGCTGTGCTTCGGCTGCCACTCCGGCGGTCACATCGTGGCGTTCTCCGTCAAGTGTCAGTGAGTGCAACACAGAAAGTTCCTGAAGCGCCGAATCCTGTCAACTAGTCGCCGCGACGAGGTTCTAGAGTTGCCTGACATATGTTTACGTCACGCAACCACTACGGCATGAGCCCGGCAGCGACGCCAATGGCGTTGGTGACTTGAAATGTCGCATTCTTTGCAAGGTGGAGTTATGTGCCCAGCTTCATGATGACTGTTTGAGGGCTAACTAGGAGTGAAGTAACTAGGAGTGAAGTTGTTTTCTTCGATCTGGTCTAGCAAGATCTCCGTGGCCGCTTCTTTGTTCAGGACGCCCGAACGTCCAGTTGCGTTCCCCCGAGCCGCTGGAGAGGCAACGGTGGTCAGGGGTAGCTAGGCGGCCATGTCACAGACACAACAAACGGCATCCAAATCGAGACTCCACTACTCCGGCTTACCCTATCTGATGTCTATGGGGTACCGGAACACTGGATGCCTGATCGAGAAGATTGAGTGTAGTATGTCCGATAGGCACGGTATTTCGGGTGAAAATCGTGGAGCCGTAGTGAGGTGCGCCCTCTTAGCAGCGGAAACGGAGCGAACTTCCTCTGCTATGCCTTCATGATTGGAGGAGGCAGCCCGATAAATGAAAATGATAAAAAAGAGAGACGACAAGCACGTTCGCCGCGAGCACATCAAGTGTCTTTCTCGGTTTGTTTCCACCTTGCGCTGCCCCAAGAGTGAATGAAAACCGATTTGCTCATTTCATTCCTCTTTTGAGCACACTGGGATGTTTAGCCAAAGCTAATCTGGGGCCCTACAACGTAGAACGATTCCAATATGTTTCTATTCCAATCTTCTGACGTCAAATTTGCGTAACCACCGACGCAAGCAACGGGCGGTCACTCGCAGGGTTATCTGAACAGACCAATCAAACGCTTTTCTCGTTCATAGGAGGTAACTGTTATTTCCTTGAATAACGAATAACATTGCCTACACTGAGCGGCTTGTCGTATCTAATTGGCCGACAAGAGGCGGGGAGAACGCTCAAGTGGAGAGGGATTCACCGGGGTAGAGCCAGTGCACTGAAAGTCGATAACCGGATGAAGAGGGTGGTGCCGGCGTCTGTGATTGGTCGGCTTTCCCTTACTTAGCTTGTGGTGGCTGGTCGAAAACCACGGCGGCATGCAACGGAAGCTTAAGAATGACGCTAAAACTAACCCTCGGCAAAGAAGAGTTGGCAGAATGAGGTAGTAAATGTGCCGAAAGGGCTCGGAAACGTTACACGGCGTCGCAAGAACATTTATAATACGCAAAACACCCATGCTATCCTCCAGGTGCGACTAGCCAGCGTCTCAGCGATTGGTGGCAGCCATCTTTTATTCCATTCGGAACGGGGCAGCCTGCGGCTATTCCGAAGAAAATTCAGTTTTGTTCGGCATATTAATACATCTTTATCGAGTACACGTCACTGTGACGCGGTGGGTTTGGGCGGTTTTGTGACGTCGCGTTACAGGCAGATGAAGTGAGTGCAGCCCGAAAACTTTTTACCAATAGTTTAGGGCTAATGGCGAAAAGGGGTCGAATCAGAAATACCTGTGTTTCTTTTTTCTCTCAAATCATGCATAATCAGTGTGTACACATCGTATCAGATGGGGAGATATCGCGGTTTTCGGGACGTCGCGTGACAGAGAGGTGAAGTGGGCATGGTAGAAAAAATTTTTCACCAATCATGGAGGGCTGATAGCAGAATTGGAATAGAAAACTTTGGAATAGTTTTACGTTGTAGCACCCCTGAAATAACTGAGGCATGCCCAGCCATTGCAGGTATGCTCAAATGCTCAAGAAGCAAGCGACACTGTCGCATGCCTAAATGTTTTGTGGTCATTTGCGTGAGAAACTAATATTGTTACATAAATATTCGTAACCAATATTCGTATTCGTACGCACAGAGAAAAAAATAAGATGCACGTAAGATGGACGCAGTGAGATTGGCAGACCATCTGTTAAATCAAAGGGTGAAACGATAACTCCTCAAAAAGGCGCCCCTACAGGACGCAAAAAAAATCTGCGTGATTCCATATGCTAGTACATCTGAGGCGATGGTGCTACATTCCTCACACAAAGTATATGTGAACTAGGGCTGACTTGCAGACCTTCGTATGACGTGATGTGACCCAGTTCGTTGATACCACTGGGTATTTAAAATTATATGGCCGTTCGATCATGGGTGGCAGTACTTTGAAGTCAGAAGTCGCATCCACACCGACAGTCCGCACACACCTGGCTAGACATGTTTACGTTCTCTTTCGAGAAAACCAGCGTTGGCTCTAGGAGACCATTCATGTACGTAAGGCGAAAATTTCGGTTTATAACTTTAGGTTTCGCATGGCTCTTAAAATCATAAATGTTCGGTGCGTATGCATCGGAGAAAATGGCTAGCACACTGATGCAAGGGATGTACCCAGCAATGGTGGATTGTAATAACATACGACGAATATAACGTACCATCTAAACTATGCATACATGTTCTAGGCACAAGTTTTTTTAGGAGTATGTGCAAACAAATCTCTGGGTTAATAACAGTATTTGTAAACAACGTTGCCATTCACACTGATATGAGGCTGTAGTAAGTACTCTTGTCATGCATTAAGTGGTGCATTCGCCTTCAAACTATAATCACTATCGCACGATAGCGTAAAATATCAAATATATATTGAGTCAACACTGCTAACAAGCTACATGTTCTTCTTTCTCTTATTTCTCTTCTCAGTGCGTCTCCGTGGCAGTATTTTCTTGTGTAGTTATCAATAAACTTTCTCTGGCTGCCAACACGAATTAGAGACCAACCCTTCCTCACACTCTGATAAACATACCTTCCGTCAATGTTAACACTAAAGCCAATCTGCATACTGTTTCATTCAATCGAAATACATTTTGCTTTCTAGTGTAAGGTAAAATGTCCCAAATTGGGTGGCACAAGAATATACCAGGTGTAAGTCGTTTAGTGATGTTAGTGGGGATTCCAATGTTTTAATAAGTGCTGCGATCCGCTGTAGACAAACAATCAGTCTATCGGTTTACATTATATTGTGTTTATAAGGGCTCACAATTCAGCGATCCTCTCAAAAGGGTTCTTCGTTTGTTTAGTTTAAGCACAAGCTGACACTCCCTAATTCGATGAATGGGCTCCTTTATTTCACACTAATCTCAAATACATAATTTGTCTTCACCAATGAAGACTTCCTAAAGGCGTTGACGGTCTGCAAGCGAACTATAGTGATAGCGTGAGCCTGAAGAATGAAACTGTGTTATGCTATCACGCACCTTCCGAGCCACTTCAATTCACAACCAATGAGTTTTCTATGTGAACCTGCTTCTCCAAGATAGTTAGAATGCTAGAAACAACTACGCAGATACGTTATTTATGTGATATACGATCATTCTCATTATTTGCGGACGACACTAATTTGGAGGGACAGAGCATGCGTATTTACACTCCACCTTAAAAATAAACAGCTGGCAGTAATTTCCTTTATTCGTATTCAAATAGAACCTTTTTGAATAATGAGATTTGTATAGCGATATCGGAGAAACCTGAGCCCCATTGTTGCTTTGATTTTTGATAAGGAATCCACTTACCAGATCATCCGCTGTGATTTCCTGAAAATACACACCTTTGTTATTATTAACCTGTTATTCACTTTCAATTATTCTTCTTCTTCTTATTATTATTATTATTATTATTATATTATTATTGACAGACAGCCGCAATCTTCAATCAACATTTCGCGCGCGTTTCGGAAGCAACTTCAATGGTGCCAGCTGGCCGCTCTGGAAAAGAAAAAATCATATCGGCTTCCGCGTTCTTACCAACAATAACATTCGACACACTCGCAAGAATAGTTGCTGGGTTTAGGCGACATAAGCCAGCTGGTATAGACGGTATATCGGCATCTTTGCTCCAACGAAACTTCAACGCACTATCGCGTATTCTTCTTGTCATACTTAATGGATTCCTAGAGACGGCTAAAATGCCGGTGGAATTAAAAACTGCTATTGTATCTCCATCATTTAAAGGAGGAAAGAAAGGTATTGTGGACAGTTACCGACCTACTTCGATCTTGCCTATCATGTCACAAATAATAGAAAAATTTCTCTTAGAAACTATGACGTCATTTCTAGATAAGTTTTCAGTTATATCGAGTCGTCAGTTCGGCTTTGTCGCGGGAAGGGGCACCATTGCTCTGCTCGAGTAATTTTCAGATGAATTGAACACAGCTTTAGAACAAAACATGTTTGCATGCGCATTGTTTCTCGATACTTGTAAAGCCTTTGATACTGTGAACCACAAACTCCTGCTTGAAAAACTATACCTGCTCGGCTTCAGGGGGCCATTTTACCAGTTCCTAAAAAACTATTTGTCCGGCCGCTCGCAGGTGATATCTTTATACAACGAGTTATTCATCAATAACAAACTACCCTTGAAAGCTGGAGTGCCTCAGGGTTCTATATTGTCTCCAATTCTCTTTAACATATTTATAAATGACTTTTCTTCAGCTGTTTCGAAGTGTATGATATTTCAGTATGCAGATGACACTGTCCTTTTAACTAAACATATCTGTTACTCAAAAGCAATTGCATTACTTCAAGAGAGTGTGTACGACGCAGTGACCTGGTTTGCTAACAACTGTTTGTCAATAAAGAAAGAAAAAACAAAACTGTTATGTTTTAGAAATCCACTTAAAGCAACGGTTACAAATTTACCCTTGTTTCTACACTGTCGTACTTGCCAATCGTTACAGTGTGCCCCTGTAGAATATGTTAACTCCATTAAATACCTTGGCGTTTTCTTTGACAGTGACCTCTCATGGAATGATCACATGACGTATCTTTGCGGCAGGCTCAGAAGTGTTTCCTCGCTGCTTTTTAATAATAAATCCAATGTTCCGATGCCTGTAAAAATCACTATCATGCACGCCTTAGCATACAGTGTGTTACGTTATGGCATTACATTGTTCGGGTTTTGCTCATCTCGATGGCTCTGTCGAATTGACAGAATTCTAAAAAGTATGTTGAAGTCCATTGTTTATAACTCTTCCTCGGCCGACAATGTGAACTTATTTATACATCTGGGTCTTCCGTCATTTAAAACTTTGTTCACTCAAACGGTTGTGGTAAGACATTTCTGGAACCCTGATTTCAAACAAGAATATGTTGCTCCCCGTGCACTGCGGAAAACATTGCGTTTTGTAGTACCGCACTGCAACACAAGATTTGGTAAGGCTAGTAGGTATGCTTATGTCCCAAGAATATTCAATGACCTTCCTGATCATATATTTACTGCAACTTCGAAACGAAACTTGAAAAAAATGTTGAAGGCACTGTAAGATATGTATAATACTACATTTCTCTTTTCTTGTTTCTCGTATTTCTTTTGTCACTGATTTCAGCTCATTTTCTGTTTCATTTTGTGTGATGAACTTCACGAGCTTGTCATTTCTGTACATGTTGCCATTTTGACTTTGTTTGCCGACATGCCGGGCCAAGTCACGCAAGCCACTTCGTTGGCTTTGACGGGCCTGCCTTCTGATGTACGATTATTGTAAGATGGCAATAATAATAATGAGATTGTTACATTACATGGGCAGGACATTACATGTCCTGCCCATGCCCATTTCTTTTTCTTGATTTCAACTAAGATGTCATTAACTCGCGTTTGTTCCCTCACCAAATCTGCTTTTTTCTCATCCGTTAACGTTACACCTATCATTCTTGTTTCCATAGCTCGTTGCGTCCTCCTCAACATAAGTAGAACCCTTTCGTAAGCCTCCAGGTTTCTGCCCCGTGCATGAGTACTGGTAAGACACAGCTGCTATACACTTTTCTCTTGAGCAATAATAGCAACCTGCTGTTCATGATCTGAGAATGCCTGCCAAACGCACCCCAGCTCATTCTTATTCTTCTGATTATTTCAGCCTCATAATAATAATAATAATAATAATAATAATAATAATAATAATAATAATAATAATTATTATTATTATTATTATTATTATTATTATTATTATTATTATTATTATTATTATTATTATTATTATTATTATTATTATTATTATTATTATTATTATTATTATTATTATGAGGCTGAAATAATCAGAAGAATAAGAATGAGCTGGGGTGCGTTTGGCAGGCATTCTCAGATCATGAACAGCAGGTTGCTATTATTGCTCAAGAGAAAAGTGTATAGCAGCTGTGTCTTACCAGTACTCATGCACGGGGCAGAAACCTGGAGGCTTACGAAAGGGTTCTACTTATGTTGAGGAGGACGCAACGAGCTATGGAAACAAGAATGATAGGTGTAACGTTAACGGATGAGAAAAAAGCAGATTTGGTGAGGGAACAAACGCGAGTTAATGACATCTTAGTTGAAATCAAGAAAAAGAAATGGGCATGGGCAGGACATGTAATGAGGAGGGAAGATAACCGATGGTCATTAAGAGTTACGGAATGGATTCCAAGGGAAGGAAAGCGTAGCAGAGGGCGGAAGAAAGTTAGGTGGGTGGATGAGATTAAGAAGTTTGGAGGGATGCCATGGCCACAGTGCGTACATGACCGGGGTATTCGGAGAAGTATGGGAGTATTCGGAGTAGTGGGAGTAACCACGCTGATGATGATGATGATAACAATGATGACGATGATGACAACGACAACGACGACGACGATGACGACGACGATGATGATGATGATGATGATGATATTCTTCTGACAACATAAAGAACAAAAGTTTGTCATAAATATGAATCCTATAATAAATATGAAACGTCTGTGTTGACCACGAGCGCAGGCCTCTGTGTTTTGACTGCGGAGAAGCGGGTCACCTGTTTAGGTTCTGCCCGTACCGTCAAGCCAAATTAAGGACTTTTCCCATAAGTGCACCATGCCCCCAAAACGGCGGACGGCCAGTAGAGATCGAAGAATACTTGTGCACGCCCCAAAGCGCCATTACTCCTCGCCAACATCAACCACGGTAACCGTTACTTAAGCGCTACCAATTGCCTAGCCGACGCGCGTCTCCAAGATCACCTAGGCGTCGTTCACCGAGCCCACACCAGGAAAACTGAAGCAAGCGACCTGTGGAGGTGAGGCCGCTGATAACCAGAGTTACGAAGGACCTCCAATACGGTTCCATTGCGATGACGAGATAATTGCAGTAAACATGTGCAAGAACAAAACGATTACACCATATTTGCGGTTCATAATAGACGGATGCATGCTGAATGCCTTAGTCCACACCGGCGCTAATAACTCGGTAATAAACTTCAAGATTGCGAAGCACCTGAAAAACGTTGTGACGCTGTGTACTGGACCGCACATACGCACGGCAGGCGGTCATTTTATTACGTCCCTTGGCCGATGCAACGCAACAATTGCGATAATAGACCACGTACGTTTCTGACTTGATTGTACTGCTAAAATGTTCACGGGAACCTATATTGGGAATGAATTTTCTAAAGGCTAACTGCGCCATTATTAACCTACTTAGGTCCAGTGTGTCTTTCTCGACGAAACAAGCTATACCTGTGGAAGAAGCCACGCGGCAGTGTAATGGTTTTTGTGGACAATGAAACATTTTACGTCCAAGAAGGCATAGCGGATGGAAACATAGAGCTCTTCCTCATCAAAAGTTTTTGCGTGGCTCGGGGTCTTGTTCACTTAAGTGATGGCTGTGCAAATCTTGCACTTACGATTTTCGGAACTAAATGCAAAGAAATCGCACAAGGAACAGCTATTGCCTATTTCGACGAGTTCTGTGCTGCGACCAAAAAATGCAGCCTAACGACAACGTCAACTGCTCTGCCAGGAACCTGCAGTGTCGACAGACCAATCACCCTCAACCCGAGACTTCCGAAGGCCGAAAAGAAACAGATATATGCCCTGCTAAATAAATTTTCTGACTGCTTCACCACTTCCTCGAAGGTATGGCCCAAGTCTGTTGCAAAGCGCAGTATCATAACAGAGGACGCCACAAAGCCGGTATGCCAGCAGCCATGTCGAGTTTCACCAAAAGAAATGCACATCATCAAGAAGGAAGTGGAGGAGATGCTTTCAGATGACGTTATTCAGCCTTCCAGCAGCCCATGGGCGTTTTCCGTAGCGCTTGTTAAAAAGTAAGATAACAAACACACTTTAATTCTGCGTAGGCTACCATAAATTGAACACCGTAACCAAGCGGAATGTATACCCCTTCCGCATAACGACGATATGTTAGATTGGCTCCGATGTGCAGTTTTTCTCCTCCCTGGATCTGAAGAGTGGATATTGGCAAATAGAGGTGGATGAGGGGGACCGCGTAAAGACAGCATTCGTAACCCCGATGGCCTCTACGAATTTCCATATGGGCGCTGTTCTGCGCCTGCACGTTTCCAACGAATGATGGACACTGTGCCGGCAGGAATTAAATGGCAGTCGTGCTTAGTGAGGATGCACGATGGAACACAGGTGTTAAAATGAGAGAATCTGACAACACTGAGTACTAACTTAAAGCATTTGTTGAGCTTGTGCAAAGCAGTGTAATACAATCGCAGGCGTGCTGGCTATGAATGCGGAAGCATTTCCAAAACACTAAAAATGCCCTAGAATACACGAGAAAAACTGCAGCGCATCGCTCTTGCATTACGCAGCTTGCTCAACTAGTAATGGCAGGTAACTCGTTAAAGCGTGCAAAATAAAAGCGATTAAGCACTGTTTCAACACAGAAAAACGGGTTGAAAAAAATGTTTCAACGTTGTCAATACCGCCATCATGTGACTACTCATAAAGACACAGTAAAGCCCTCCCAACAATGTAGTTACGAGGTTTGAGAAATATGCTTTAAAAGACACGATGATCATGATCTGTAAGCTCATGATCACGCTCACAGCTTCGCAAAGAATATTCTCGTCCCACTTTTGAGCCTGACTGTATATACCTCTAATAGTATGTAATGCTATAACTTATTTGACAGACATATTTAGACATATTTAAGTAATGTGGATATGTCCCTATGATATGTCTGTAACATCTATGTGAGAATGTATGTTGAGATGATTGTTTTTTGGCTATAAATGTTCCCTGTGGTTTTCATTTATGTCTCCCTGAACGCATGATAAATTACAGGCTAGGTATGACACACTTGCTTCTCTGCCACAGTCGGTTTGTAATCGTGACTAAGGGTAACTTGATTGTAGAAGGAGTGCTTTGTCATTTTTTTTTTTCATTTGCACACTCCTGCGAGCAACATGTAACTAGTTGAGGCACACACGCTATACTGGAGCTATGCCATGGAGGCTTCTGTTCACCGAATCCTACAAGATTGGGACTTCAAAAATGCGTCCATCCCAAATGTATTTGCGTCTGCAATTGTAATTCCATGTCTTCGAGAAGCCCTGGCATTCTACGACAGTAATATGTGTTGTAACAATTTATTTTGATATGTATCTCTGTATCCTATCATGCAACGTCTTATATATGTCTTGAGCATTGTTGCACCAAAAATCGAGCGAAAAGTATGAAGCACCTACTCTTACGTATAATAATCCGTTCCCGATAAATGCTGGTCCCCCATGTGATGTGATGGTTTTCTAGTGGATATGGTTATTTACATAGTGAATCGCAATTCCAACAACTTCTGCTCTCCAGCCTTTCAATTCGCTGTTTTCTATACTCTCTACCTTAATTGGAAGAAAGGTGTTGAGACCATCTATTCCAGGAAAAGTAATGCTGCCGCTTCTATTACGTCTAACTTTCCTCATGCAGGATGTACAGTTCAAGAAAATGAGGTCTCTAGGTATCGCATGGAGCAACATGCAAGGTCAAATTTGAAAAGAACAATTTGATAACAGCCATTCTAAAGCCCCTATATATTCATGGTATTTGGGCCGTACGTGCTTTCTAGGAATCTAGATTCTAGTGGGAGGATAATATGGCTCTGCGCCGGAGGCTTCACAAAATATCCTTCATAAAGACATTTCTTTTCAACGCTAAACTTCTGAAGCATGCTCATTTTATTCTTGTGGCAATGCTCAGTCTTTAGGCCTGTAATGACTAATGCAATGTCTACTTTGAGATTAAGACAGGAGTATGTTAACTTCTTTTCCTACTAAGACGTCAGTTCTTTTCAGCCGTCTCGTCAAGCTGCTCCCCATACTTGTTCAATAGACAGAGGTATCTCCTAAAGATAAGCTGACAAAGTTAAACTATTTTTAATCTGTTTCCATGTAATTAGTGCCCAAGCAATGCCGAACTGAGTGTAAGGCCTGATATTAACGAATGTCACGCACTTTAAAAAATTTACTTTAGCGTTGCCTGTACATTGTCATTTGTAGGCCTAAGAAACGTTATGCCCCAAAGGTCAAATGAACAGCCCGAAACCTACGTTACATCCACGCTGTACGTAAGCAAAGAGCGCGCGTGTTACTGGTAAGAATGTTACCACACTTAACAACTCGACACCGATTCTACGACCAACTCTTTCGGCGATACTGTCGGCTCAGCCACCAAGCGCATGCGATGGGTTGATTTAGCACTACGTCCCTGGCAGGCGATAGTATCGCCGAAAGGTATTGTCCCGAAATATGGCCCCGGCTCTTCGCTAGAATGGTGCATGCCACCTAGTTTGACATCAACTGAATGCTAGGCTACTGCGGCACTTCATATGTGTAATGCAGTATGTAGAGTACAGGTATCAAATATTTTCACATTCAATTCTGAGCTCTTGATATTATCCACTAACGCAGGTAATTGCTCGGTGTATTCCTTTAATACTATTTTCTTCCAGAACATCAAGTTCAATAAAGTCCATCGCACTTCTATACATTTGCGAACATTTAGAAGTTATATCAAACACATGGAGGGAACAATCACATTGACAAAATCCTAATTCTTGCGATAGCAGGGAATTGAACACTTGCACAAGTCTGATGTTTGTTTGCACAACGAGAATTTTCAAAGAACGTTTTATTGTTTAAAATACACCAGCAGTGCTATTTCTACACAAGGCTGTTCCTGCAGGACTTAAATATTTCAATATCACAGCTTTCTTGAGAATATTGTTAGTAACAGACTAGCCTGCTTCAATTTTATTTTAACATATAGTCAGAATGCGCATCGTAATGATAAAACATAAAAGAATTACAAAGCACATGAAAATGCAGGTATTTTTTAAGTGTGGTACAAGGAAAATGCTGCCATAATCAGGAGGCGACAGAGCAATTTCAGTCAGGTAACACTTAATTCACCTGGATACCCCTGTAAAGGCCTCACCTCTGTGCAACGCCGCCATCTCTCAAACTGTGTCAGTGTATTATTTATAAGCAAAATAACAATGTAATTCCTAGTCACATCTCCAGCATTTTATAAATCTTTGTATATCTCTCTAACAATGATGCAGACGATCAGTGAACCTAGGCTTATCGAAAATTACAACATAAGAACAAAGAAGGAATTTGTACACAAAGTTTGCACGCGCATCAACTGTGGTCTCTTGTGCAGGCATGTTTCTCACTGCGAAGTAGTGGCTGTTCTGGTTGTTACGTTGTTTTTGATTCGAGGTAGCTGTTTATATGATGATCATAGTGATCTGCGCATTTTTTCTTTGCGGCACAAAAAGTAGTTTTGCCTAGATATGAAGCTCCGCAGAGGTAAGCGTATACAGGTTTGTACTGTTTTGAAACATCGGAGATAGGGTAACCCGAATGCCAAGTGCTGCCGGAAAATGTCGGTCTGTTGTAGAATGCCAAGAGTAATGAGAATTATTCACAGAATACGTGTGACTTCATGCAACATTTCAGCAATGCATTCATGATCAGTAGAGGCACCCCGATAAATTCAAATGTCAAAAACGAGAGACGACAAGCACGTTCGCCGCGAGCACGTTAGGTGGCAGCCTCGTATTTTTTTGTTCTTTTCTCTGCATCTACATTGGACCAAAACCGATTTGTCTATTTCGCTGCTTTCCTGGTCACGATGGTATTATAAACCAAATATAATATTTACGGACTGACTCAGGTCCAGCCATTTCAGGTATGCCCAAACAATCAATGAGCACGAGCGTTTGACGCATGCTAAAATAGATTGCAGTCATTTGCTTGAAGAAACAAATATTTCTGAAAATATAAGTGTCATCCGCACGAAGTATGACACGAAGCTGCAATTGTTAAGTTTTTTCTGAGAAATTCGTCAGGGGTCCCCGGTGTAGCGTCCTTGTACAATACGAGTGGATACTTATTGTCTTTATATACCACATACCTACAAAGCAGCAAATGAAAATTCGGAGGAAACAGCAAATATCTTATTTAGGTAAACAAACACAGAAAAAAATTGCATGCGGTCATGCTTGGAGTACTGACACTGGCAGGCTAGCTGTGAACTGAAAGGATTAAAGCTGCCACCATTTAGAGTGATCTCATGTGCTTGTCTATAGGAGGTAATAGGCCCAGTGTTTATGGCTGGGTTCCTCATATAAAATATTTGCCAACTGAGAGTGATTTGCACATCCAGATATCGCGCAACGTGGTGCAGTTCACTAGTAGCACTGGATAATTATAATCGTATCCCCTTTCGATCGCGAATGGCTGCGCTTCGGAGTGGGAAGTCGCATCGACACCAACTTAGAGTATACGCGGATCTGCCTGGCAACACATGTTTACCATCTGTTTAGGGAAAACCAGCGTCGCCTCATCGAGCCCATCCATTTATCTAGAGCGAAATTTCGGGTTTATAACTTGAGTTTGCACAGCTCCTAAAATCATAAATGTTCAGTGTGTAAATGTGGAAGGAAGTGACGAACACAGAGGGATACAAGCGACCAACCCAGCACTGGTGGATTGTCAAAAGAGAAAAAGAGACGTCTAATAACATCACATGTAAACTATTTAGGCCAATATTGCCGCCAGTTTTTCGAAGAGCATGTGCAAAGATATAACTTAGTTCATGATTGTACTGTGAACAATGTCGCCACACACACGTGTTCTATATTGCATGATGTGGCGCTTTCCCCTCCAAACTACACCCAATATTGAACAATGCTTAAAGAATTAAATTTGTATTGAGTCAACAGTGTGAACCAAGCTACATCATGTTGTTTGTGTTATTTCTCTTCTCAGTAAGTCTTCGTGGGAGTCTTCTGTAGTTAGGAACGAACTCTCTCTGGCTGACTACACGAAGTACAGGCCAACACTTCATCACACCCTCAAAAACTGACCTGCCGTCAATGCTTACACTAAAGCAAATCTCCATACTGGTTGAGGTAACGGAAATATTTTGATATTGTGTTTTGGGTAAAAAGCCCCAAATTAAGTGGCACAAGAATATCCTTAGAGTATAGGCATTACTCAAGTTCCTGCAGAATCCACTGTGTTAGTAAAATGCAGCTGCCATCCGCTGTAGACAAAGAATCAGTCTTGTTGTTTACATGTTATTGTCTTTATAAGGGCTTACTGCTTTGCGATCTTCTGAAAACAGTTATTACTTTGTTTGCTTTAAGAAGCAGCTGACACTCCTTAGTGAGACGACTATTGTGTTCCTTTGTGTTGCACCAGTCTCAGGGACACCTCTTGTCATCACCAATCAAAACTCCAATTGTCTAATGCTCGCTTGCCCTGCAACTTTTTCTGTATACAAAAAATTCTCCCGGGCGCTTCACTGAGCCATCACATGGTCATCCTTACATCCTTAATTCCATCGCGATCCCGCTATAATAAAATAATTATAAAGTGTTGAAAGTGGTAATACAAGCCAGGCATACGTCACGCCTTCCGTGTTCTAAACTTTTTCAAGATCACCAAAATTTCGTGCATGATACGGTGAGAACCACGGGGGGTTAGGAATCCTTCTTTATCTAATAAACTGCAGATTTCGTGATCGCAGCGTCAGGTTAATCCAGTTATATACTTTTTCTTCAAAAGATGAACGTGTCATCAGATTTTCTAGATTTCATTTTCTGCATTGTGTCTTTGTTAATAGCCAACAAAGTAATGTCGACTGGTGCCCCGTTAAAAGTGTCTGGTACTGCTATAAATTGAACAATTTGAATTCGCAAAGTGCCCCACACGGGTTCAGCTCGATGAAAATTGACTTTTGCTACAGTGAGACTTTCGATCGCCAGCTTAATCAGGATTCAGTCAATCGCAATTACTGCGTAGTGATCGGTTCCAATATCTGACGTGTGCACTACTTTTTCACACATTGTGGATTACAGCTCAGCCAGCACCATGCGCACGTTGGATAGTGCACCAGCGATCACTGAAAATTTCGATTTAAGGGCTTGATGAAACTTGATCGCGATAACGAGTGGACATTTGATTACATAATATGAGCGTTTGTCAACTTCATGCGCATTGTTGTGAAGTCATTAGGTATTTACTCCTTTCACTACTGATTGGTCTTCGTAATCACAGACGTGGGTACAGGAGGCCCATAGATCCTCCGGAATGCTTAAGTGGAGTAGGCGCTATTCGTGCGCACATTAGTTAGATAAATTTTCTATAATCTTCTTCGATGCGTACTTTTGCCAACTCTTCAGCGAGAGACATCGCCTTCTACCTGGTATGCTTCGATCATTCAACATTTACCAAAAATACAACCTATTCCTTTTCAAGAGGTGAGGATTTCATTTGCGAGTGCTACAGTTTTCACTCATATCATTTGTACTTACTTGCCTTCATGAAAAGCAAAATGTGCAATTCTTGTGGCAGCTTTTATTTCATTAACACTGTCCCGTACGTGTAATGTCGTCGTTTTTGCTTTAATGTGCTAGGGAAAGAAACCTACGTATCTAAGAACTTATGATGCTCAACACCTTGTGGATTTTCTTGAAGAACACAGAGCAAGTCAATATGATCGCTTTTATGCAGAAGTTTGCCTAATTATGCTTGACGTCTAGTTACAGGTTGTTTCAATAATGCTTTTGACAACATAAACATTGCACAACAGCGATAGCGCTTCACAATGTAGAAGTGTCGCAAACGATTACAGAAGAAATTATAAATAGTAAATGGTGGCTTTTTATTTGTCATTGATTATGCATGAAATGTCTCATGGTAATTTGTATGTGAACAAGGAACTAAATGGGGATGGGGAGATGCTGCAACGTAGTTTTTTGCCGGTAATAAAATTCTTGCAGGCGGTTATAATTCTAATGATATCATGATAACAATATAATTATTCGTCGCTGTGGAACGTAGAAATAAAAAAAAAGAGATTTGAAAAAGCAGGCGGCCGCCGCAAATGAAAGGGGGGTTACGCGAGAAATCTTATTGCAGAAATTGCCGCATGGATATAGACAAGGGCAGAAGAGATATTACATAAAATAAGCAATTACAACTAAATGAACGTTTATTTGCCAATATTGGTAACGTAAAAATGAAAACGAAGGAATGCGTTGTACCCATCGTACCCTAAGCACTCCAGCTAATTCTATAGCATATTTTTACCTAGTAAATTTCTGGTTCCTTCTCTGTCTTCATGCAATCTTGGTGGTAAAGGAAATTTTGTATTTTATACAAAAAATTTGCCGCCAGCTACTGTGTGCTGCAATATTTGGAAAAAAGTGTTTGGATGTTTTGGTTAGTGGTTTGTTCAGTACGCACTATTTCGAAATACATTACGCGCTTAGCGCAAGAGCTTCTTGTAGGATTCTTTCTTTTTAGTTTCTTGATAACTAAGAGTTTCTCATTTGATGGAAGAATGTACGCACATTGCAATACTGTGTTTTAATTTCTTCACCTGCAGAGAGAAACAGGGAAAAGTGCGCCATAGTTTGTCGGTACAGTGGATGTGGATGAACTGGTTGTATCTCAGCCTGTGTCCGGACACTTGTTCTTGAGTGGCGTTTCTTCTGAAGCCTTAGAACCATAAAATGAGAACACAGGCATGCAAGCGTCACATAAATACAAATTCACATGCTACTCCAAACTGAATAATGAGAGGGTGAGTTGCATGCGTGGTGTCCATAAAAATGCTGTAAAAATCACACTAGCAAATCACCGAATTATCGTATTGGTAAATGTCACAGGTATTTACAGGAAGCTGTCACTAATATATGTTCGCCCAAGCTTCCCGATTCCTATACTTTAAAAGTTTTCTTTGAAAGTTCCACCGCTGCACTCGTCGAATTACATAGTCAATGTGTTGCGCGATTAGTAGTTGGCGAAGTTTTACACCGGCTATTATTTGGGATAATTCCTGCGCTGTGAACATATTAGAAAGATATGTGTTATGTGAGAATCTAGAAAAGTTGTGCTCCACACTGGTGGTACAGAGAAAGGTGTCCGCTGTTTTTTTTTTTTTCAAGTCGTTCCCTTTTTTTCGCTGTTGATCCGAAAATAATGGCATACGTTTGCGAGTGTTGCAGGAGAGAAATAAGTAACAGGGTGACTTCACTCACCAACGACGTTCTGCGGAAATGAGGAGCAAGCTACAGAACTACGCACACGCGTGAGCGCTTCTGAAAATTGTCCGACTCTTTCTTGCACCTTAGTTTAACCGGGAAAAGAGAAATCACAAATACACTTTCACAACAATAAAATACAAAATATACAATTGACTGCTAATGCTTATTTATTTGTCGGCTTTTCTCTACTGCACTTGTAGACACGTAAAACCTTGGCGCCTGAAAGCTCTGCCAATTTAGCGTCTGTTCCTAGAAACCCCAAGCAATGCCACACACTGACGGACATCTTAATGCGGTGGCTTGTGCAGAAGCTCCACTCGTCAAATCAGTCCGATCACTACCACATAAAGTGTTTCACAACTGTAACTGGCCAGCCAGTTTTGCACGTCGGCCGCTATTTTCTTCAAGGGCGTTATATGTTAGTTTTAGTGCTCAATTCATTTCTGTATTTGAACATCTCAAGGAACTTATAAGGGTAATGGTTTGGGCTAGTTGGTTTTTCTTCAGACTCTGTGGTGAATAGAATTGTGTAAAGAATTCCCTTGAAATGCCGCGCATGCTGAGTGGACAAGACCGGCATGTGTTTTACCAATTGTCTGTGGTAACATGCGAACAATGTTAACAATAGAAAGAAAGGTTGTTTAGCCCTGCATTGCAGCGCATGCGAATGTACCCCTCTGTTCGAAAAAAGGAAAGTAATTGTTACACTCATGCAAGACCAAACGCGCATCATTGTTGAATCGGTTAGCATGGCAGGTCCAGTGTGCCTATGCATAAGTACGCCATCTCCGGCCTTATCAGGGACGGAGTTGGCATTCTTAGACAACGTCAGCGTGAGCAATGAGCGGTGATGGCAACTTTGCTTTCTCTTATTGCTTTAATGTCGTTTTTCCTTCTGTTTATTTCTATATAAAACTGTGTCACACTAGCATTTCAGTTGGCAGTAAGCGCAGGTCCTCTTTTTTTGTGTCCCTTGTCCCCCTTCAAGCTGGACCAAACAGATTCAAGGAACGTTGGGGCTACTGCAGAATGCTAATGGAAGGAAGAATGCTGAGAGTGGATTGCACATGTTTTTTTTATTGATTCAAGGTTATTTTTCTCCAAGGTTAGTACAAAGTGTATGCAAACATTGTAAGGCCCCTTAGCGAAATGCTGGTAGTGGGGCCATTTAGAAATATATAATTGGCAATAAGCTTGTCTGGGACACAATAATTCCCTGTATGCAGTGGCGTAGCCAGGGGGGGGGGGGCTTATGGGGCTTCAGCCCCCCCCCCCGAAAGTTTTTCGTGCTGTCTATGCACCGCCGACCAAAGCAGCCCCCGGCACTGAAAATCATTCTGGATTTTGTCTAGAATGTCTTTTTCACGCTCGAAACGACATTTCACCGCGAACATTGCGAACTCAGGCTGGATTTCGCGCCAAGGTCCATGTACAAGAAGTCACATAATTAATGAACATCGCGGTTATCGACTCTTGTGTGGGCAATGGATGCCCAAGATCTTGAACCACCACCAGAAGGCGGAGGCGTTCGGCGCTGCCTTGACTCATCTGATCCCGTAACGCAATGAGGGTGACGACTTCTTGTCTGCAATTGTGATTGGGGACGAATCATGGTGCCACTACTACGAGCCTGAAACACCATGGCAGAACTTACAGTGGAAACATTCGAATTCACCGTGCCCAAAGAAAGCAAAGGCCGTCATTTCCGCCGGGAAGGTGTTGTTGACTTTTTTTTCGATCGTCAGGGACCATTACTGATAGAAGTTGCTAAACCTTGAGAGGCTATCAATTGTTTCCGACATTGTCAAACGCCGGAACGGCTGCGTGTCGCAATCCAGAACAAACGACGTGGAAAATTGACGAAAGAGGTCATCTTGCTCCTCGACAATGGCCGTCCCCACGTCGCTGATAGGGTTAATACAAAACTGGCAAAGTTCAAGTGGGAAACGCTGCAGCATCCGCCATACAGCTCAGACCTGTCACCTTGCGACTTCCCCATAATGGCCCAGCCAAAAAAACAGCTAAAGGGAACCAGATTCGTGTCAGACGATGACATGAAAGAGTCGGTTGCAGACTTTTTGAAGCAGCAATCCAAGCCATCTTGTGAGACGGGAATCACGCGACTCGTTAGTCAATGGGACAATTGTCTAAATGCTCATGGTGACTACGTTTAAATGAAGTACCCCGCTTGTCATATATTCGCATTGGCTCACTTTCATTTGACTCGCCCTCGTTTATTTTGCAATACTCCTGCTTTTTATACGTGCTCTCTGTTGCGACTATAATTTCGATGCAATTACTCACGATACTCGACCGGTGACAGCTAATTCTACGTAATTCATTGGAAAAATTACAACGTCATTGATATTTTTAACTGGTCGTTGCATATGCACAAGAATGTAAACACGCGGTTCTTGAACGACAGTTTCATTAACATATTTGTCCTCAACTTGTTCATTTCATGGCCTTTACATATTTCATATCAGCTACATGCGCTCCTTTGCTGGTTTCTAACTGATATTGTTCTAAAGTTCGTGTGATATTTTCTTTACTTATTAGACAAAAAACATGAAAGCATTGATATAAGTTATTTTGGGCACAATTTTTGACACATACAAGGAAATTCTTTTATGAAAAAAAAACAAAAATTTTACTTTTTTTGATATTGCGTAGCGTTCAAGAATTTGTTTGCAGCATCTTTGGCAATGGCAGCGCAGTAATTCATGTATTTGATCCCTTGAAAAATTGTTTAAGAGGAAGCTTTAGCTCGGGCCCAACTCCGACGCGGCCTATTCAAATAAATGAAAAACGCAGAAACGCTTTTCTGAGATAGCCCCTGGATCGCTTTTAATTAAATCTGTTGCATTCGAGAAAGCTATATTCTAGTGTCTCTTGGAAGCGGAATTTCGATTTAGCGCCTGAATCTTGTTTAAAATATGTTGAAGAAATCGAAAGTTCGAAAAAAATAGAGACACGATGTTTACAAACTACCACCTCTGCATCAAGAACAGATATCGCCGCTCTGTAAACGACATATATTATAACAGTCAAAGCGGATAAACTTGGCGCGTAAATTTGTATCTTACATGAATTGGTTACGTTGTGTAGAAGTGTTCTGCAAAAGCCGCATTTCCATATTACTTATGTTTTTTGAGATTCAAGTGTAACAAATCAATTTTGTCCGCTGTAGATGTACTATTAGGTGCTATTCACAGAATTGTGATATCATTCTTCATTGTTGAGCTAGAGTTTTAAACTTGGTATTTTCGTTAGCGAAATATGTGCGATCTTGGTCGATTTTCAATAAAGAATTGACAACCGAAATGAAGAATTCGAAACCAGCCGTCACTAGAACTAAAGCTTTTCTTTTAAATGCAATAAACCTCGCCAAATTTGGTGCAGTGGTTGCCGAGAAAAAGGAATTCACCTTTTAGCAAAATTTAAGGGAGCTAAAGCTTCCCCTTAAGAGGAAGCTTTAGCTCGAGCCCAACTCGGACGCCGCCTATTCAAACACATGAAAAACACAAGAACGTTTTTCTGAGATAACCACTGGACTGATTTTAATCAAATTTGTTGCATTTGAGCGAGAAAGTCAAGTTCTAGCGAATGTTGGAAGTGGAAGTTTGAGTTATGTCCTGAATTTTGTTAAAAAGATTTTCAAATATACGACCGTTTGAAAAAAAAATAGACGCGCGAAGTTTAGAAATCCATAGCTCTGCGTCAAGAACAGATATTTCGGTTCTGTAAACGGCATACACGAGATCATTCAAAGCGGACAAATTTGATATGTAATTTTGCATCTTACGTGAATTTGTTACGTTGGGTACAAGGGTTCTGCAAAAGCTGTATTGCCATATGAAATTCTTGATATTCATGTGTAACATATCAATTTTGTTCGCTTTAGATGTACTATCAGATGCAATTTACAGATGTGAATTACCCTTTTTAGTTGTTAAATTAGAGAGTTGTAAACTTGATAGTTACGTTTTCTGAAAATTTCCAAATCTTGCCAATTTTAATAAAAAATTGCGACCTAACTCGGAAATTTCAAACCAACAGACACTAGATTTTAAGTTTTTCTTTTAAATGCAACAAACCTCGTCGAATTTGGTGCTGTGGTTGTCGAGAAAAACGAATTTTCCTTTTACATGTATTTAGATAGGAGCACTCGAGCTAATGCTTCTTTATAAGGAGGAGGCCGAGCTGCAACTTGAGCCCCCCCCCCCCCCCCCCCGAACAAAATTTCTGGCTACGCCACTGCCTGTATGAATATAAGGAACACATAGAGCATATAGAAAAACAGTATAAATTGAAAGGACCACTTGGCTAGTACGAAAATGAAAATCTCGTTTGCAAATTAGCATAAAAACATATTTGTAAAGCAATACATACTTGTGGCCGCACCCACTGAATGAACATATTCAGACAGGTTCCACGGACATTTGCTGAATATAGTATTTTTTCACCAATGCGATACATTTGTTTTGTTTAGCCTGAAATGGTAGGCTATTCCATATTTTTAGGCCAATCAATTCCGCTAATCTCTGGCCACATATATTCCATGTCGGTGGTATATTGAAGTTGCAAAATGTTGTATTTCGTGATGGGCGAGCTGGCTTACGTAATATTGATACATAAAATGAATGACTGTCTTTTATGACACCAACAATACATTTGACTTTGTATATTCCGTGCAATGTATCGAAGGGCACTATTTGCAATTTGACAAATATTTGTTTACTTCTTTCATTTCGCTGAGAGAAAGTAAGGGTGCGGGCGTCTCGTTTTTGAAGGCGTCGAATAGGTTCTAGGTACGTTGTGAAAGTCCATGCCATGACTCTATACTGTACATCAAATGACCTTGAATAAATGAAAAATACAAAATGCTGACAATGTTTGTTTGAAAATCTTCCCGCGCCGTGATAAGTGCATACTAGTCAGATGCTAGCTTGGAGCAAAGTGCTTCTATGTGGCGTTGCCAGTTTAGAGTTTTGTCGAGAATAACGCCGAGATTGGTATATAAGATACGTTCGAGTGGACTTAAAGGCATTTGTTTATAGACAATGTGATAGAATCACTACTGACGGTTTTGCCATGTGAATGAAAAATGGTATATGTTTTTTTGTATTTATTATCAATTTATTCGCAAGAAACCATTCAGAAACCTTAGAAAGCTATATTAGCGCTTTTTTCTTCTATTTTCTTAATGTTGATATCTGTGACTACCGAGGCAGTGTCATTGGCATACATTAATACATTAGCGGACCTTAAAATCTCGGGTAAGTCACTGATATATATTGTAGAAAACGAGGGATCAAACACAGATCTCTGTGGAACTCCTGTTCTGAGAGGCTGAGGGGATGAGGTTATCTTGTTTAGATCAACGATTTGGTTTCGATTGTGTAAATAACAACAAAATATTCAAGTACATTGTTGCGAAGGCCATAAGATGTTACCTTATTAGGTAAGAGATCATCATCGATGGTATGAAATACTTTTTTGATTCTAGAAAAATACCTGCTACTAGTTGGTTATAATGAAGAGCGTTGTTTACTGCCTGGGTTATTGAAAGTACTGTGGTAGACGTAGTGTGATAAGGTCGAAAACCATGTTGGTGTGGGCTTAGTACGTTATACTTTTAAAAAAGAAAGAATGAATATGCTTAGCAAGAAGTTTTTCGTATATGGTATTGATAAGACTTAGAACAGATATGGGACGAAAACATCATATGTCAAAAACATCGCAGCATGCTATTTCTGCTAGATCTTCGTGACAGGTTACATGTACTACCTTCGCATTTTTGCTCCTGCGCATGAATATTTTGTGGTCAGAATCCCAGGCATACTTCCATTTGTTTTTCCTTCTTGGCTTGTATACCTTTCTGCAAGCAGTATCTTATTGTCTGCAGAGGGGCTCGTTTATGAAGGCGGGCGTGTTTTTCATAGAACCAAGCATCGAAGCATTAGGTTGTGTTTTTGTCGCTGCCGGCAGAAATATTTCAGATGAGCTTCTTGACATTAACTTTACTACAATATTTGCGAGTCAACTTCCTTTCGTCGGCACCCGATGAACAACATCGATATAACTGCTCGCGTGTTCCATATTTAAGCACGTAGGACGTAGCTATTGTTTGGATTGCTTTACGGAGATCCTCTTTCTCTGCCGCAGTACACTTTTGAATTCAATGTTATACTTTCTTCCATACTGCTTCACTTCTATCAATTGCTTACTAACTTCCTTCAGTTCTCTGCTCAGTTGCTGATTTCCTGTTGAAGGTCCTGGGTGTGGGTTTTTACTTGATTTACTTCCGCTCTAAGTGCCTTGATTTCCGATTTGACTTCCTTAAAACTATCATTTATGGATCCCGTCAACGCCCTGACAGATGTCAATTCTGTTTTTACCGCCATGTTCGACGAGTGAAGCGCCTTTATTGCACTCTTGAGATCATGCATAGCTCTTGTGAACTTCGCAGTGATTTTTGTTGTTACCTTTACAACTTCCTTAATGCTACTTGGCGCCTTTTCTCCGAGAATTTGTGGTGCGGTGTTCCATGATAAAAAAGTTGTATCAAAATCAATATTAAACTGGAAGAACAAGGACAGTGTGCACTTGAGGAGCCCAGCAACCGTGACTACCATGTAATCAGCTGAATATCACTAAAATACAAGAAAAGGGTTGCCCATCTGCAGCAATACAAGGGAGCGTGAGCGCATGTAGAGTGCACTGCTGCTGGCTCTGCTCGGTGAGGCATATTTAAAGTATGAACAAGGGGGGAAAGACAATTACGCATAACAAATGCGATGTCACCACTCTCTCTCTCTGAAAACGCTCAAAGGAGCCATTCACAAACGCAATAAAATCGTCTGCGTGTCTAAAGATATGCATGCAATTACTAAAGGCTCAAAGGCGAGGTGAAAGGCCACAAGTAAACTTTGCTAGAAACAAATCAGTTAAAACGAGAGCAAGACAGTAACAAATGCAGACACCTTTCGTTTCTAGCAAATAAATTTTATTACAACAAGTGAAGGTCGAAAAAATGTAAAACTTAACCATATCTACAAAACCACCGATTTAGACAACCACTTCACAAGAAAGTTTTACGGACGCGTATTGATCAATGCATTCTTCGACACAACGTAACAATTTATTACATCGCAAGGAATATTACAAGTATGCCACGTCTACCGAAAAAGCCTTCACGTCAATGTCTTCGTGCGCCTTTAGAAATTCAATAAAATGATCAGAATTATTTACCAGAAACAAGTCTTTGACTTGTAACCGTCTTAACATGTCATTTTTCCATGACTTGACTAGCTTTTGCCTCCTGCTCTTGTCCAAAATGAAGAGCCTGAAAGCGATCTTTTCATGCGTTCTGGCCCTAAAAATAAATCTAATTCCATGTTTTCACATTTTTGGATACTTCCGTGCAATTTACCAAGACCCACAATGTATAAAAGCTCCGCCACACAAGCCTTTACTTAATGGCAGGAAACTCAACGACCCACATTAAAGCCAGCGGGCACAACCTCCGCTAGCCTTTCTAAAAAAAAGAAAATTTTCATTTGCGTATAGCGCAAAATCGCGTTCTTTATCCACAGAAAGAACAGAGAGATAGTGATGCTTAAGGTAGGAGTAAACACGCTTCGCAAGACGATAGCAGAACGGAGGCTCATGCCGATGTAGTGCCTGTATTCAGAAACGTTTGCCACCCGCGAAACTATTGCCTTGGCCATGCGTCCGCCAGTGGAGCACGCTGACTGGAGCTTCTATTAAAACCGGAAAATAAACAGCGCTATCTGGTAGTTTTGACCTACTGTATTTTATCGTCATGATGTCGGTGGCTGCTCTTGACATATATTAAATGAACGACACGCCTTTGGGCATCTTTTGGCGTTCGGTTGGTAATGTAGTGTAGTGGAGATATGATAGTTGGTAGTTTATAGAAGCCTTTTTTGGTGGCGTCTTACACGCGTTGTTTTGCGGGGATATCTGTTGATTCAGGTAAAGCAAAACATTTCACACTGTTTTATGCTATTTATGTTTCCTAAAGTGGCCCTAACAGGCCTAAGTCCGTGCGCAGAACCCGTACTGCGGCCACTACACTCGAAAAGAACATACCCGAGCCGCTCTCCATTCGTACGGGGCGCTCTCTGATGCGATGTGCAGCGTTCCACAGCACGGATCGCTAGTTCACGTTCACGTCACGGGTAAGCAGTCATTTCATTAATGGAACATGACTATGGTGGCGTCGAAACTATTGCGCAAGGCGAACGTTTCAAATTATGGCCCCAGGATATTCACTCCCTCAGAATTTACCCAGTGAGGTTCCTCCTCAAACGCCCGCTAGGAAACTTGATGTGCAAGCGAAAGAAGCTCAGTATTTGTCCTTTTAGTGCCTACCCCAAACTTTGTACCGTGGTCAACCATGCGGCGCATGTAGTCTGGAAGTCTTCAGAGATGTGGACACTGCTGCTGACCAATTGGTGGGATAGGGGATATCTGTTGATTCATGTAAAGCAAAACATTTCACACTGTTTTATGCTATTTATGTTTCCTAAAGTGGCCCTAACAGGCCTAAGTCCGTGCGCAGAACCCGTACTGCGGCCACTACACTCGAAAAGAACATACCCGAGCCGCTCTCCATTCGTACGGGGCGCTCTCTGATGCGATGTGCAGCGTTCCACAGCACGGATCGCTAGTTCACGTTCACGTCACGGGTAAGCAGTCATTTCATTAATGGAACATGACTATGGTGGCGTCGAAACTATTGCGCAAGGCGAACGTTTCAAATTATGGCCCCAGGATATTCACTCCCTCAGAATTTACCCAGTGAGGTTCCTCCTCAAACGCCCGCTAGGAAACTTGATGTGCAAGCGAAAGAAGCTCAGTATTTGTCCTTTTAGTGCCTACCCCAAACTTTGTACCGTGGTCAACCATGCGGCGCATGTAGTCTGGAAGTCTTCAGAGATGTGGACACTGCTGCTGACCAATTGGTGGGATTTCGCAGTAAAATTCCGGAGATATCGGAGTAGCTTGGTAGAGGTGCTCAGTAGCTTGGTCAGCAAGGCGGCTAAACTGCTCAACCTGAGTGGGGGTGATGCCAGGTTCAGGTTAAAATGCGCGGCGTAAGTACAGGCTGAAGACATTCCGGAGCCGACGAGCCTGCCGGTGCCACCTTGAACGCAGGATGTTCCTAAATCATCTACCATGTACCACCTAAGAGGGCTAAGACGTCATCAGGATGAAGGCGATTACGAATGCGAAAGCTAAAACTACAAGCTCTGCGCATGGTGGGGGCAAGAAAGGCAACTGTTCTGCTGGGGTCTTGGATAACATGAAAGAGGCCCTTTGAACGAGAAATGAAGTGGACAAATGTGTCGAAATAGGCTTGTATGTATGCGCAGAGCACGTACTCTTAGCTTTTGCATTGGTAAGGCCATTCTTCCTGAAGACATCTTAGCCCTTTTCGGTGGTTTTACCCCGACATGGCAGAAGAACTGGGAACATTCTACGTTCACAATGGCAGCAGCAGGCCCGTCTGCCCAGACTCACTTCGGCGTGCAGTAACGCAATGCGCTTGTACCTGGCGTCGCCTAAGCGAAGGCTAAGCAGCATCGGCTCCTAGCTGACCAAGCCACTGAGCCCCTCTCGAACATCCAGCTTCGATATCTCCGGAACTTTACTACCGAATCCCACCAGTGGGTCAGCAGCAGTGCCCACGACTCGGAAGTGTGCTGCCTTCCAGACTACATGCGGCGTGTCCTTGAACTCGGTCCAGTGTTTGATGTCGGCTCTAAACGAACAAGCGCTGGTCATCTTTCTCTTGTATGTAAAGTCTCAGAGCAGGTTTCTGAGTAGGAAGCACACAAGTTTGACGGAAGGAATATCTTGCACCGGTATCGGCCTCCGTCCTGCAGCATGCCAGCAAAGCGTGCTTGGTCTTATCTTAATGATCCCTCTCTCTGTGCTATTTCCGGGGGCAATCGGGGCGCTTTGGCTTTATATGCAAGCTAATGTTGTGTTTTTTTTATAGAAAGGCTACCTAGGTTGTCTGACCAGTCTTTATTGAGCGTAGGACAGTTTCCTTGCCTAAAATAAAAGCTCGTGCAGTGGACCTTAGACAAGCTGGTTCTTGATAAATTGCGCAAAGGTATCCAAAAAGGCGAAAGCATGTCTATAAATGTATGTTTAGTGCGAAAACGTACAAGGAGGGTATCTTTTCAGGGTCATTATTTCGAAGAAAGGCACGAGGCGAAAGCAAGTCGCGTCATAGGTAAATTACATGCTAAGACGCTGGAAATCAAAGACCATTTTCTGGCAAGTAATTCTCATGAAGTGATTGCATTTCTAAAGACCCAAGAAGACGTTGACCTGAGGGCCTTGTCGGTAGACGTCAAAGAGTTATTATATTGACTCAAGGGAAAATCCGACATCCATCCCTGCCTAGCAATTGCTACAAAGGAAACCTATACGGATTCCTGAATAGAAAAGCCTCAGAGTTGAAAAATAATTCGTCATGGTCCGGCACTCAACCCCGGGACCACCACCTTTACGGGGCAGCCGCTCTACCATCTGAGCTAACCAGGCGGCTAGCAGATGGCAGGGCGAAGTCAAATTAGTCGACAACATGAAGCAAAGGCAAGTGTTTCACGTATTAGTTCTGCGGAAACCCGCAAGGTGGAGAAAAATAATGAACAAAGGGAAAATTAGACGTCCACCTGTTCGTAGCGATTGCTTCAAAGAAAACCCATACGGGTTGTTCGAAAGAAAAGCCCCAGAGTTGACGTTATTACGTCAGAGTTATTAAATTTTTGCCACATGATGCATTGTTACTTTGTGTCGAAGAGTTGATTGATGAATACGGATCAGTTAAATTTTCTTGTGGAGTAGGTGTATCTGTCAGTGGTTTTATAGAAAGGTTTAACTTCTACCTTTCCTCGAACTTTATTCAATGGAATACCATTTATCTGTTGCTAAATAATAATTTGCCCTGGTTGAACGCGGGTAAACCAAGTTTGTCGAGCGATAGCACGGTTTTGCTTGCGTTGGTATATGGCACAGACACTGCTGGGTGCGGCAGCAGCAGGGAGCGAATTGATTTTGAAGCTGCGTCTCGCTTCAAGGTGAACTAAACATCGTAAGCACAGCGCATACGAAGCAAGCAGCACTGGGCGTACTTTGTCCATTTTGCTGATTCCTTTCAAGATATGGGCGCCCTCGCGGCGTGCGCAGCTGCCGCCGGTAGTGTCAGGCGAAGTTCCAGTTTGCTCGTTCCTTACTTTGAAGACCACATTTACGGAGCCGGGCCTTTTCTGAGTTTTAAACCGGGAGTAGCAGAGCTATCGCTCTAAAAGAAGTCTGTGTTATCTCGTGTCTTCCTATTGCTTTTAGTGATTTGTATCTAACAATGTATGACCATGGCATGTTCCTTCGCTTTAGACCCTTTAGTATTTGCATACAAATCTTTATATATGTAGATAATTCTATTGTATTTGTGGATTTAACCACTGACTGTTTTGAGAAAAAGAGTGCCAACCTCGTGTTGATTAAACATCATTTCCTTGCTTCCCTTGTTCTAACTGTCTAAATGCCTGCTAAAGGAAATATTACGTTCATTGACGTGAAATTACTCTGCACTGATCGCAGCACCCATAGGTGTTATGCACGCAAGACTAATAAAACGTTTCTGGCATTTTATTCTAACCATTCTAAACTGGTAAAATACAGTATGGCTAAGGTGAGCTTCATTGACGCACTTGATGAGTCTTGTTGCCATTTAGTGCGATCCAGCTTCGACGAGCACTCTTACTGGTTTTTAATTCCCGGTTATCCTACCTACATGTTAGTCCGTCGCTGAAGGGGTCCTCCGACGCAAAAAAGGGAGGCTGGCCTTCGTGTTGTAACGTTAGGCCTCCTTTTGAGACGCGTAATGTAACCGTCATTCCGTATATTCTCCAAATTTTGCCCAATGAAAAATATAGCTGTTTGAGGGAATGTAGAGGTTGTGTTCTCAGCGCCTATCAAGCTGGCGAGGTAATGCAGGACAACTGATCCGACTGTGAAAGTATAGTTGCAAACAGAAGCACAAGAAAATCACAGGCGATCCTATTTATCGAAATACGTGTCTTTCAGTAGCACTCAAACCCCGGCGCTGACATTCTTTACGTTACGAACCTAAGTTGGAGGAGCAAGCAAGCGAGTATTTTTACCATGGCACGATATGCGGGCGAAAATCAACGGACCGCGAGGAGGAAGCGCAGCGCGTGCCACCTGGCGGGGCATAGCCCTCTAGCGAGCGGCGCACGGCGCGTACTTTACGCGCCCTGTACGGTGCTCACCTCACAGCACGTAACGAGTGCGCTCGCGCGCAGCTGCTGCGAGGAATCGAGCGAGCGAAGGAGCAGCTGCACGCCGGAAGAGGACAAGCTAGAGAGGAGGGAGTGACTTAACATACCCTCTGCTAGGTAGATGTTCAGTCCATGTCAGGCAACCTTTTTTATATAATTAGCCGGTTAAATGCATGCCACCTTAATATGTTTGAAATCATTAGTGACGTCATTACTTCGGCCTTCTACTTCAGCGTATTCAGAGATTTCGCCAAAGTCGTACTCAAGAGGCGGGTCTCTAAAATCTACGATTCGATGCTTTGCTGTGCGGTAATCAGTGAATTCTAATGAATTCTAATTAATACAGGTGCTTCCGTAAATCGACTTGTAACTAAAAATTTGATCTGAATGTGGTATCTATATTTAAACCTATGAATTGTGTTCTGTACTATTTTTTCTATTTCTTCTGAATTATTTTGAATTTCGCCACTGGTAATCAGGGATTTACACTTGACTTTAATTATTCCAGATACTTCAGTAACTAAACTTGGAGTCGAATTTATCGTTTGATATCATATCTATAAAAGTAGAAATGAATTTTGTACTGCGCAACTTTTTTCTTTCTGATTTATTTTGAATTCTGTCTCCTGTGATCTAAGGAGGTTGCGATTTCTAAATCATTCTAGTTATTCCAGACACTTCAGTAACCTAACTTGTAACTTAACCTATGCTCAGTTGTCGTATCCAGAATGAACGCATTAGTTTTGTGTTGTACTATATTGTTGGCATATTGATGTTGAATTTCGTCAATGGTTCTCAGGGATTTCCAAATAATTCCACACATTCCAAACACTTCAGCAATTGAACCTGTAATTAAACTTATCCTCTGACATCATGTCCATAAATAAACCCATGTATTTTCTACTGTACTAATTTTGCTATTTCTTCTGATTTAATTTGGATTATCGAGTCATCTGAATATTTATTGACTTCTAATAATTCTAATTATTCAGAACACTTCAGTAAATAAACTTGTAACTAAACACATGCTCTGATATCATCTATGAAGAAACCCATTTTTTTGCAGTGTACTATTTATGTTATCTTATCGCAATTATCTTATTATGGATTTCTTGCGCGCTCCTCTCTGGAGGTGTACCAGCATAGCTGCGGAAGAAAGAGCCACTCAGCACTCGTGCCACAAGAATTTGTTCGTTTAGTGCAAATAGCAAGTCATATATCGCATTCTATTGTGCTGCAGCCATTGTTACGTTGGGCAAACTGGACGGTGAATCAATGAATGGCTTAAAGCTTTGAGTGTCAATGACGTAAATATACGGTGCCGCAAACGAACTCTAAAATTGCCGATGCCGTATATTTACGGCACCGTCTGTATACTTAAAGAGCGCGCCAATGTTCTAACTTTTTATTTTCTGTCATGTGCTGCCACTATGCGGGACTACAAGGAATTTTTTTCGCGTGCTCCCCCTCTCACTTTTTGTTGCATGGTTTGCTTTAGTGCTAGTTTGCTCCCGCGCGTGTGTATAGTACCGCTCGCGCATTGGCGCGCGCGCGGGTGGGCCGCGGCTTGGGTTTTGTTCCGCGGGCGGTTTCGGCTTCTTTCGCTTGCAGAACTGATGGCTTTCTAGTTACTAATCTCAAAGGGCGACCGCTTGTTTTTCCCTCGTTCAGTACTCACAGGGGTGCGCATAGGAAGGATGCCGCCATGGATGCGTTTCCGTTGCCGTCTATTTTTTAGACTCGCCGAAAACGAATTGCCTCTGGTTGGCGATAAGATGAAGATTAGCGGAAGTTTGTCACACGTTTTGCTTTTTTACGGGCACACAACCACACAGATTTCTTGAATGTGCGCACCTACGCAGTTCGATTACGCTATGGATGTACAAATTAGTGTATGAGCAGGAACATTTGAGTCTTGCGAAATTTTCTCGTGTGCGCATTTCAAATCCTTGGAGTGTAACAATGCATAAAATTTTCAAGTCTTACGAGTTTATTTCCTTTTTTATTGTTGTTATTCATGAATGAAGCGTACATATATACCAACGCAAAATATTTTTTCGCATGTTACGGTTACTCTAGAAAAATTACGGTAATTTTTATTTCGAAACAACTCCCTACGAAGAATAGGAATCTGCAACAAAAATATCGACACAGGGCGGTCGAATCTGGCAAAAAAATGAGCCTCAAAGGATTAAGGAGCATGACTACAATGTTGGCAAAACGCTTTCATATGGTTTTCTAGCTATTCACTGCAATGCTTGAAGAGGTGTCCTTTTCTTAGTTAAAGCTGTGATTGTAGGAAGTGGCAAGTGTGAAATCACCCGTTTAATAATCGATATACGTGTTTCTGTACCGGCAAGTCTTCTTTATCAATGTCTGCAGAAGAACTGAATTTTTTGCGCATGTGTAACTAAATTTCATTTGTCCTTTCTGTATGCTGTATCTTGTCATTTTGCTCCCTCATTGCAACGCGGTTCACATGGCCAGTGACGTGTATTCGAAGGGACTTTCGTTCGGCTCTGTCAAGGAAATAGACTTAATTGTTGCAAGTAGCGAACGTGTCTCCGTATGTCTCCTTCGTTGTCCTCGCGTTTACTACGTGCTCAAACACCCCCTTCGGTCTTAAGTTGGTGTGTGCTACGTCGAGCATTAGGAGTGGTGTTGGGCTGCGGGCAAGCTCGTTCGCGTGGTGACAGAACAGAACCATCCTTCTCTGATCTGTGTGCTGATGTTACCTGAAGATCACTTTTTTCTCAATTGCTACTTTTCAGAATGCCGGTTGCTGCTTATCGAGGTGGGCACCTTCGTTGTGTTGACCTAAGTCTTTAGCCACCAAGGCTAAGAGCGGGTGCTTTGTGTTACTATTTGAAATATGCGATAGTATATGCGATAAAATAAGTAGTTTTTACGGCTTTGTTGTTGCACATTTACCGCTTCAATTATCACTCGTGAAGTTCTTTAAAAAAAAAAAAAAGCTTTGTTCCGCCTGGAGAAAATGGTTTGGTTTATTGTGTTATATACAATCTTATAAATCAAGAAGGTGCAAGGGAAGGACCCTTCTTTTTATGGCTATAATGCGCACTACTTTTAGAGAATAACCGAGATTACAGGCTAAAATAATACACTTAAGTTTTAAAACTACGAAGTGGAAGATGCGGAAACCATTCGTAGGGGTGCGCAGCGCAATGTGGACAAAGTACAAAAGGAAGTGCACGATACGAGCGCAGACTAACTCCTAGGGAATATGCACAGTAGCCAACTCGCCCAGGTTGCTGTGTCAGTGTGCAACGCATGAATAAAAACAAAATTAAATAATGGCGTTTTACGTGCAAAAACATTTTCAGATTATGACGCCCGCCGTAGTGGGGGACGGCGGAAATTTGGACCACCTGAGGTTCTTTAACGTGCACTAAACCTAAGTACATGGATGTTTTGGCATTTCGCCCCTATCGACATGCAGCCGCCGTAGCCGGGCTTCCATCCCGCGACCTCGTGCTGAGGAGCCCAACACCATAGCCACCGAGCAACCACGGCGGGTTCGCATTAACAAACTAAAAAACGTTCTAATACCCTATTCAAGCATTAGAGATTAAATTAGTTATCTTGCGGAGGAATTGATCGTAACACGAAGGACAACTGTGTGTGCCGTAAAATAGGGGCACCTTAACTTCACATTAGAGAATACATGTCTGTAATTATGCACACTCTATTATTAATTACTCTTTCGCCCGAATGGCGAAGTAATGACAGCGATCACAAGCACGCGAGGCACTTGTTCCTGCGCATCGAAAACAGCATTCCCTCCAAAGCTGGTCGCACACATCAAGTAGAAAACGGCGCAGGTGGAATTCAGGGATGTAGGTAGCCTTAGGGATGAATTTGTACGTAATTAATGCTGGCTCATACAGCCTAAAATGAAAAGTTCGTCCTTTAAGCCGGCATTAGGACTAGAAGACAGAGAGCTGTCGCCGTACTTAGTTGTCAACGAGATCATTCGCAAGCAGGATCTCGAGACGTCAACCTCATTTGGTGACAGTCGCTGAGCAGGCTAGTTTAGGTCCTACCGCCTCCCAACATGTCAAGGTTTTGCGGTGGCTCTGCTGTGCTGGAAATTTACCGCACATTTCGACGCACGATGCACATTTTTGGCAGAGCCTAGCGCAAAGCGTTTCCGTATTAGGAAATTCACAGGCAAATATGCTCTATTACCTGGTATTGTGTTCAATTCAGCAATGTTAAAAAAAATTAAATTATGGGGTTTTACGTGCCAAAACCACTTTCTGATTATGAGGCACGCCGTAGTGGGGGACTCCGGAAATTTTGACCACCTGGGGTTCTTTAACGTGCACCTAAATCTAAGTACACGGGTGTTTTCGCATTTCGCCCCCATCGAATTCAGCAATGTTACTGTACCAGGCTGGGAATATTATTGTTCATGCTTTAATGCATATTCAATGAAAATTTGCTGACGAAGTCATTTTGATCACCAGGGCTCCTTGACGGTGACGCAAACGAATATTTGCGGAATATATGCCATATTATATGCTGACGGAGAAGTTGAAGTAAAGAAAATCGCCGATGTAAACTAGGATTTAGATTTAAATTAAAATGCATCGTTGGGGAGGAGTAGGGATTAGTTATGAGTACTTTCGTTTGGTTAATGTGCACTTATTTCAAACTATTGGGCGCCAAGAGAACGAAAGCGCAGTCGAGGACAGCAGAAAGCTGGGTGGGGTGATGAAATTAGAAAATTCATAGGTATAACGTGGAATGAGTTGGCGCAGGACTGACGTAATTGGAAAACACAGGGTGAGGCCTTCGTCTGACAGTGGACACAAACTGGGCTGATGATGACAACGCCCAAGTATAAGAGCTTACTATATTGTTACCAGGAAAATTCTGCCCCTTACCATTATCGATGCACTCAGATTGATCAACGTTCTATCGAGAGTGCTACAATTGCGTGTAAAGGAAAACTGAGCTTTATTGGCATGAATATACGGAAACAATTATACATGAATAGTCGAATTTTTAAACTTCTACGCCAAGAATGTGTTGAAAATATCTGTGTTTAATTATTCATCTTGCTATTTCTGTCAGTTGTGACAGCGTGATCTTCAAGAATGAAACTGTATTTTCTTATCGCGCACCTTACCATCCCACTTTGATTTCCAAAGGATGTGAGCTGAATGCCAACGTGGTTTTGGAAAATAACAAGAATGATTGAAGAAATTATGCACATACAATATTTCTGGGATACACCTTAGCCTCCATTTCGCATAGACACCAATCAGTTCCAGTAATGTAGGACGCTGAATGAGATGTCATCTTACCGATAAAGAGTTTGCAATCATTTGGTTTGTTCGTCTTCTAGGGTTATATGTTTTAAATAACAGGGTATCTAGAGTGCCCTAGTATATAACTTTAAATATAGGTTTGTTATACAGGAATACGCAGGATATTCATATAGAATTCACTTACCACACCCTCAAGATTACGTGAATAGCCAAAGCTCTGAAAGAAAAAGCGAAAGACATCGATACTGTTATTTCATTAGCAACATAAACAAGGAAGCCCTATTGGAAAATCCTATTTAAATTCAAACTGGGTTATACAGGTTTAAACTGGGTTTAACAGGGACCTGTTTAGCAACAAACAGGTATAAACAGGACCAGTTTACCCACGAACAGGTTTGAACGGGGTCCCGTTTGGCATGCAAACAGGTATAAACAGGACCAGTTTACCCACGAACAGGTTTGAACGGGGTCCCGTTTGGCATGCAAACAGGTATAAACAGGACCAGTTTACCCACGAACAGGTTTGAACGGGGTCCCGTTTGGCATGCAAACAGGTATAAACTGGACCAGGTTACACACGAACAGGTCTGAACGGGGACCCGTTTGGCATGCAAAGAGGTTTAAACAGGACCAGTTCACACACGAACAGGTCTGAGCGGGGTCCCGTTTGGCATGCAAGCAGGTTTAGGCACGACCAGTTTATGTAGAAATAGGTCTTAACAGGGGCCCTGTTGCAAATGAACTGGCTTATACTGGACGCACTGGCACCATACAGGGGCGCCTGTTTGGCACAAAAGATGGTTTAATCTGGGGCTTTGTGGCAACCATACTGGATGGTATCATGCATACCAGTTTAATGCTTGAATAGAACTGGGGAGGAACTTTTTATTGTTCGATATCCTGACAATTTAGCCCCTAGTGCTAAATTGGGGCCATTCTCAAGCTCTACAGAAGTTGCGTGACCAATGGCTGGCATTGTAGCTTTCAAATAAAGCTACATGCATGCACGCACACATACACACAAACAAAGCGATTTCGCAAGCCGTGTCCTTTATTAACACGTAGACATTTGAAAAGCTCTGAAACACTATAACGACTCATACAGCACGCGGTCGCGCACGCACGCACACATTAAAGTCGACGTGGTCAATTGTTATAATTGTGCCGTGACGACGCGGCACCCTGCAGCAACGCCTTACCGGCCTCCTCAAAATCGGCAGCTGATCAAAATCATACCATCTGCGGGAATGGCTGCGTATCCGCTTTGTTTTATTTGGTAAGATGTGGCACACAGGCCTGTGGACTTACATGTGCGGTTGCACTCACACATTAGTTAATTTCCCAGAAATATCGCACAAGCTTATGCGAAGCGGAAAAGAAGTTTTAGATTGTTCCACAAAATTGCGTGAAAAGCTGTCTCGCTCGGGTCTCATCTGGTACAGCGCTGCCGTGAGAAGCCAGTATGCTGTCAGAATGAAGACTCACCCACGAGTGTTTATGTACGTATTTTGCATTGAACACACGAATTATATGCGAGCTCAAAAGTGTAAAGAGCGAGAGACAACTGTCGAAATTAGCAGTAACAACCCTCAGTGTCCCCGGTCACCGTTGTCTATTTCTGAATTTCTTATTCAGTATGGATATCGTTACAGCAAAATCGATCTTCTAGCACTCCACGATGTACCTGTTCATGATAACAACACTTTTGCTCTTCTAGAGATGCGGCAGTTGGCGCCGTGAAGTGAAAGCGCATCTTGGCTTTTAAAATGTAAATGTAAACAGCAACCCAGACAGCGATTTCTATTGTTGATATAGCCAAAATGTAGGCTGGCAGGTACGCGCGGCGTGGTTGAGTGGCAAGATGCTGGTCTCGGGACCGTGAGGTCCCGCGTTCGAATCCCACGCGAAAGTTTTTTTTTTTTTTTACATTTTCATTTTTTTTGTACTAATAATTTTACGTAACCTTAAAGAGGTCTCTGTCAATTTTTAATCAAATATTCATCAGGAACTATAGAACTTTCGACTACAGGACGTCACACTACAGACAAATTACAGAAACAACGTCCCAAAATACGACAGACTGAAAATTTCCAGTTGGGTTTTTCAAGTGGGTGAGACGTCTATACGGCGTATACGCAGATTGCTGTCCTCTCTATTAAAAGCAACGTTGCTGAAACACACCGTACAAGACGCTGTACGACTCGCATAACATCGAAATACAACGCCGTCACCATCCATGATTTACCGAAAGCACGGTCGCTTTCGGTGGCGGCCTACAGATGGCAGCACCAGTAGCGCCGGTAAAGTTACAGGGGATATTATTTTGCCGTCTTCAGCTATCGCTACATGTGAGTGCGCGCTGCATTGACGCCGTCCGATGTAGTTGTTTAATCGTGTGTACGCTGTGCCGAGAGAAATTGTGGTGCATTTTGTATGCATTGAGAATCACAAAACCCCTGGGACCGCGTAATGTAGCCCGCAGTATCCTTCGTGTGGTGCGCCGATGTAGAATATTGTAGATATGACCCTCTTTGTTCCGGGCTCATGAAAAGGAGCTCCTCCTCTGGCACTCTCGCATCGTATCACACTCCACGGAAGAATTTGGTGAAAGTTGTGCTCTTACGTCCTGTAGTTGATCCGCAATTCAACAGTGTGTGCGCCGGAAGGACCGTCGGTGCACTGGATGCCGCAACACCTGTGACACTAAAAGAAGCGTTTTCCGAGTACGCCTAGAAAGGTAAGTCCGGCGCTTGCGCGCATTCTTCCTGTCTATGGTTCGTGAAGTGTGCGTTGTTCTACGTGTCGCAAGACCCGTACAACAACCGAATCCGGATTAGTAAAGCAGCAAGAGTTATAAATGTGCTTTTCAAATGGTTGTTCTTCATGTCGCAGTGCACATTTAGCAAAAAGTTCCATGGATATTGCCCTAAAACGTATTCATGTTACCAACAGCTCTATCGGTAACACTGAACTTAGTGTCACACATTCCTTCCCCCCTCTCCTTTGGCTTCTGGATTGGATTGGCGCGGCTTGCTACGTGCTTGCGCGCGCTTTTCCGAGCGCAGATTGATGTGCGCCTGGTTTTTGCACTAGGTATTTACACCATCACTTTTCCGAGCGCAGATTGGTGTGCGTCTGGTTTTTGCACTAGGCTCTTATACGATCACTTGTCGCTGCTTTCCTTTTCTCTGGTTTGATTCGGCGCGGCTAGGTGCAGGCGCGCATATTTGGTGTGCGCCTGCTTTCTTGCGCTGGTCTTTGAACACATCGCTCGCTGCTCGCGCTTATATGTAAGAAAACGCTGCGCCGCTGGCGTACCGTGTACGTAAGCGAGCAGCAATGCCGGGAAACATTCATACAAAAGCAAAGGGTCAGAACACTGCGCTTTGTTTTTCATTACTTTGTCATGTACCTTCACACTGGGTAGCGCCGAGCGATCGCTTCTAACAAACGCAGAAATGAGTCTTTGCAGCGCGTGTGGCCATTAATTGACTACCCAACACAGCCATGTGAGGTGCGACTCCAGGCGGTGAGGAGGTGGCGCTTCACTTTCTGCATGCCAATAACTTTCCATTTTTTGCGTGTGGACGCCCGTGATCGGGTCCACAAATTTCATGCTGTCTGGTTTAGTTTCCCATTGCAGATTGAGGCTCACTCCGTTAGCATCCACTAAGTTCGGGATGCAGTTGAATGCGGCCCATTCATCACTGTGGATGGTGGTCCCCGGTTCAACGTTGGCTGCAATAATGGGGCCTAGCGTCGCCGCGTCTCGTCTGTCGACCTTGAATAGTCGGAACTGCCCGGTGGTCACGCAGGTCATGCCGAATACCGATGGTCCAAGGTCTGCAATGCCGCCGTGATTTTGCCGGCTCGGCGGAACCTTGTCACCCGTCATCAGGCGGCCCCGATTGTGTTTTCGCTTGCCGCGAAGGAGGCATTCATCAATTTCCGCAATCCTTCGGGGCCACCGAGTGGGTGTCGCGCCAGCAGCTCGTCCCGCACGACTTCACGAGCTATCACGGGCGTTCACACGCAAAAACTAGCAAGTTAATAAACTGAAGCGCCACCTCCTCTCCGCCGGCTGCAGGGTAACTGCACCGCTGCTGGAGTCGCACCTCACATGGCTGTGGTGGGAGTCATTTAATGGCCACACGCGCTGCAAAGACTCATTTCTGCGTTTTTAGAAGCGATCGCTCGGTGCTACTCAGTGGTAACGTACATGACAAAGTAATGGAAAACAAGGCGCAGTTTTCTGGCGCGCTTACGTACACGGTACGCCCGCGGCGCAGCACTTCCTTATATATAAGCGCGAGCAGCGAGCGATGTGTTCGAAGACCAGCGCAAAAAAAAAGCAGGCGCACACCAAGTATGTGCGCCTGCACCAAGCCGCACCGAATCAAGCCAGAGAAAAGGAAAGCAGCGACAAGCGATCGTAAAAAAGCGCAGTGCACAAACCAGACGCACACCAATCTGCGCTCGAAAAAGCGACTGTATAAAAGCCTAGTGCAGAAACCAGGCGCACATCAATCTGCGCTCAGAAAAGCGCGCGTAAGCGCGTAGCGAGCCGCGCCAATCCAATCCAGAAGCCAGAGGAGGGGGGGGCAGTAATGTGTGACACTAAGTTCAGTGTTACCGCTCTATCTGTGGTGTATTCGCTTTCACCTATGAAGCACGCTAGCGCGGGTGGTTCTGTGATCTAAATGGGCACAAAAATTCAAGCAAGGAAAGTTACTGTTTGCGTACATAATTTTTCATTGAGAAATGGTATAGGCATTTCTAGAAGTAGTACGTCGATGTGTCGTCTTCACTGCTAACAGCTGCGCGAGATAGCACCCGATTGCTGTGTCGACGCATGGCCAGATATTTAGCTTGTATGGAAATTCTTCTGTTTATAGAGTGTCGTCAGATGACGTGTATTAGTGTCCTGTGTGTTTTCGTGTACTTGTAAACGGTTCCGATCTTGCAGAGAAGCCGACATTACAAAAGCAATGTTTCTTTTTGATCGCAAAATCTTTCTCTCTTCTGTATTGTCTCTCCAGAAAAAGAGGTGGTCTGTTGTAATTTTGAGCGCATCGTCCTTTGGGAGCGGTGCTTTGTTGCGCCGCATAAACAAATTAGGTTTTGGAACGCTTTTCATGTCCTAAGGAATTTTTTGATAGTACAATTCACATTTCACTTTATACAGCTGTACGTTTGTGTGAAGCTTTTCATAGTAGATTCATGTTTGCTACAGTTCGATTTACGTGTTATTTAACCGCCTGTGATGTTACAATCAGATATTTGCACAACCAGTTGCAGCTTCATGTAACTGGTTGTATGAGACTTTTTTCAAAATATGACGTGATCTTTTTATATCACAAGTTTGCAGTTTCAGCAGGGATTACAATAAATTAAACATTTATTATTGTTTAGGGATGGCAAGATTTTGTGAACCAGAGGCACCTCCACATATGCACCTGCGGCACTTCTGCAGCCTCAACAGCACGGCAAAGTACCTGATCTGATGTGCGTGCTGTGACAAGGTGTGTACAGAGCAGTTGCTGCCACTTACACGAGCTGCAGATTTTGTTGGTATCATCCACATTTGGAAACTCCTGAATTTTTCGTGGGTTTACAAATGTGGGCTCATTTTACAATATTATGAATGTCACTTTAGAAAGACAATGAAGTTGTGTTGGTTAAGAGGTTTTAAAGCTGTTGAGAAATGGGGTGCCGGCATGACATTGTTAAAATGCATGTAAAAAAATTAATTGTAATGGTACTTGTACTGCTTTATTATTAGCGATGCAATATCTCTAACGAGAACATCAGAGGGGCACTTGCTTTAGGGAAGTTTGTTCAGATAAATTCCTGAAGCAGCGTAAAGCGGCAGCAGCAAACACGCTGAAAAAGCTCTGTATTCAAAAAAATAAACAATGTTGTCAGTTACTGGTTTCAAGTTCGCTGCTGCTTTTTGTGCTGCACGACAAGTTAAATAATGGTTGATAATGTGTGTGTGCCGTAATAGTTCTGCGCAAACACATGAGGTGGAGAGAAGTAATTAATAAAGGGAAAATCAGACATCCACCCGTTCGTAGCATTTGCTACAAAGGAAACCCCTATGTGTTCCTCAAAAGGAAAGCCGCACAGTTGAAGAAAAATTCGTCCTGGTCCGGGACTCGAACCCGGGACTACCGCCTTTCCGAGCCACTCTACCATCTGAGATAACCAGGTGGCTAGCACATGGCAGGGCGAAGTCGAATTTGTCGACAACACGAAGGAAAGGCAAGGGTTTGATGTAATATTTTTTCCCCTTTATTAATTACTTCTCTACACCTTGCGTGTTTCCGCAGAACTATTACGTCAGACCCTTGCCTTTGCTTCATGTTGTCGACAAATTCGACTTTGCCCGGCCATCTGCTAGCCGCCTGGTTATCTTAGATGGTAGAGCGGCTGTCCCGGAAAGGCGGTGGTCCCGGGTTCGAGTCCCACACCTGGACGATTTTTTTTCCAACTGTGAGGCTTTCCTTGCGAGGAATCCGTATGGGTTTCTTTTGTAGCAATTGCTACGAGCTGGTGGATGTCCGATTTTCCCTTTATTAATAATGTGTGTGTGTGTATGCAACAATGGGGGTGCTGTGAGAGCAAGCTTTAAAAATATGTGTGCTATGTCCCCAACAAAGAATTTAGTGTCTGCAGCATTTTTACAAAATATATATGTTCACAGGTTGGCAGGTATGACATAATGTACAACAATAATATACAACACTTTTGCTGTAGATGCCATATTCATAACGTCCATTTTCTGTCTACTTGAATCGTATACTTAGAATTTGGTCCACCTTCAGTTTGATCAAGTTACATAGGTAGCCCCCTCTGAGTTAAATATATTTAAGGGCTATTGTAAATATGCATGATATACCTATTCAGTGTATTGTGACAGATATTTTTAGGGACTGTGTTGGGAGGCATGCAAATCCGTTTACCTGTATGTCTTGCTGCAGGTTGCCCGACAAAAGCATAAATGCTTTGTCCACCTTTATTACTATGCTTTCATGTAGACTTCTAACACCTGTGCCCACATAGACTCCATGTTCTTAATTACATTTTCCTAAGTATTCACTGTTGTGCATTACATTATTGTGTATTACATTACTGTGTATTACATGTTTTTCTTTGTTTTATTTTGGAGGGGTTATTCATTTCTATAATAGTACAGAGAAAGGGACTTTAAAACAAAAAGCCACGAAAGGTGGCTTAAAAATGTATGAAGCTTGAAATTCTACATTCCATCCCCTAAAGCGCTACCAGTAGTAAAACATTCCTAATTGTCTTTTTTATAAGCTAGATGCCAGATACATAGTCCCATTATGAGAGTATGTTATTTTTTATTCTTTGGTCTGACTTGGTTTGTTGAATGTTCTCCTTGTTAGTTCAGAATTTGTTTTCTTGCCACCTCACGCAATACTCCAACTGGAGCCTATGAGTTATGTGTATAATAAATAAGTAAATTCCTAAAGCATGCAACAAACCATGCAGCATAGCATTTAAATGTTGCCAGCTTATAATGCTTCTCGAGTGCAGCGCAGCATGGATCTTGAGGCTGATCTTTTCAGATGTAAAAAAAATTGCAGGTTATGAAAATGTGGTCCTACAAACTGCTGGTTACGCATATCAGTCAGCCTGTTGCAGTGGTCACAAGTGAGAATGCAACCAAAAGCTGGGCGTGCTCGGCCCTTTTGCATATGACACAGGATAAAGCTTCAACTCTGCTATTGCTTCTCTTATAAGAGGAGCATCCATCTCACCTTCCCCTCTTATTATTCTGTCAAATTGCCAATATGCATGACTAATAGAGACTTGGTTATGAGGTTGACTGCTGAACTTGGCTTGTGTGTGCCTGAATAGATAGTGGTACTCTTGAAGCAATGCTGTACATCACGCTCATGTTAATATGGTAAACCTAAAATATGCGATTGTCTGTGACATTCTTAGGGAAACAACATATTGTGCTGTGAATAATGTATAACCAGTTCCCTAAAAAAGGACCAGAAACAATATTTCCTCACCTAACAAAAGTGGTTGGGCACGCCATGCTCAAGACATGCTTTCTTAAAAAATAATATTATAGCGTGTTGTGTCAACCATGCCATTTAAAGTGGCAGAGGTCATAACATGCTTTAATTTGACAATTAAAATGTGTATGACAACCTAACTTCTAGCCTTAGCCCCTTTTGTAGTAGACACACCATTGTGGTACAAAGGGAGCTCTATGTCATTAGCTAGCTTCTGGGATAAGTACAGACTGAATAGGCACTGGTTAAGATTTGATGTAGTACCATACTGCGCCCCATCCAAAGCTTTCTTTCTTTTTCCATTTAGGCCATGAAACCACTTTTCTCTTAAAGGGAAAGACAACAATTCAAAACGTAAATCAATAAGCCTCGCTGACGGGAAAATTGCGTCTCATACTGTCTGAAACAAGCACTGTTTTCTCATTAGACAAGGATTTGTATTTTTGATACTTGACAAGTAGCGAAAAATGACCTTTGGCACCCTCATGTGGCAAAAGCATAAAAAAAATAGGATGCCCTATTATGTGACCTTCTATAAGTCTAAGTGGCTACTCGGCTTCTTTAAATATATTGAAATGTGGTACATTTCTTTCTAATAGAAGTATTTTTTGTAATTTGCAAAACGCAGCTAAATCTTCAATTCCTCTGAGCAGAAAAATGTCGTCACAGTTTCTGAAGCAGGGTGGTGCATGCTGTAGCCCATTCTCGGAGACCATAGTGGCACTGTGAGAACTTGCGCGTTCTTTTTAGCGCAAGAAAGCTTGAATAAGAGAAGACAGAGGCGAAAGAAAAGGAAAGACGAGCGCTACACTTAGAACTATTTATTCCGAAAAACGGAGCATCTTATATATACACAAACATGCACCTGCGCAAATGCATAAAACAAGCAAAGGACGTCAGTCAGCAGAATGCATTGTCATCAAGTTTTATGTGCTTAGCAATCTGAATTCTGAATCATAAAGCGTAACAGAAGTTTGACTCATGCAAGCTAGACCAGTGGTGTGGATATGGAAGGCCTCTAACAGTTCACGTGGGGTTATGTTCTTGCTTCTGCTTATCATCCTGGCATAAAAACACCATGGTTCACAGTCGAGACAAGACCTGCACTGTGCAGACAGTTGCACAGTCATACCTTTCTTTAAAATACTTGCATGCTCTCTCATTCGGTCGTTGACGTAATGTAGCACTTGCCACAGCTGAGTGGAATCGAGTAAACCACAACAGTGGAGCAATGCATGTAATGTCTAACATACTGTACTGCACACCTGCTCGTAGCACCACCCGTGACTCGGGGGCAGAGATGGGCCATCGTTTCGGCCGAAGGAGACCACAGGTACTCCATACCTGTTGGCCACTTCCTTGAGATTGTGGCTAACCCTGTGAAGGTACAGGATCACTTGTGCCTTTTTTTGAGCGCTACACTCAACTTCATCGCCTTCCTTAGGCTTTTTGTTGCCTTTCAGCTTTTGGAGCAGCGTTCCCCCACTGACGTCAACACCTAGCGAGGGTAGCCGGCTTTTAAAAGCCGGTTACCCGCGCAGTAGCCAGCTTTTAAAAGCCGCTCGATCTGATTCTCAAAACTCTTCTTCATCCTATGAACACACATACTTTAAGCGCAAAGCCCAGGCAGGCTGTCGCAATCCATCGTTTTACAATTTTCAAGTGGGCGGTATTGTGTGGTAACAGCTCTATTTTGAGCATGATGAGTAGTACCAACAAGCATGTTCTTTTAAAAACATCATATTTAAATCTAAAAACTGCAGCACGTTCTCCACCAGAATCTCGTAGGTAAAACACAGGCCCTTGTCATGAAATTTAAAAAGCCTTAAAACTGTGCTCATTTCATCATTGTCAGTTGAAGAACACTGTTTGTCCAAAAGGACTACAAAATCGTCTACATATCCAAAGACCTTTATCACGTGCGTGTTCTTAAAGCAGTTGTTGAGGGTTATATCCATTTCAAAAAGAAATAGGTCATGTAGCAGAGGCCCTACGTGAGTACAGTTGACTGTAAGTACAGTTTATTGTCAAAAAGAATAAAAGTATTTTTGAGACAGCCTTCCAATAAGGCGAAAAAATATTCTGGCCTTATTCTGTGAAGGTATGGAACGTACCTTCGCAGGGTTAGCCACTAGTCTCAAGAAAGTGGCGTATAGGTATGGAGTACCTGTGGTCTTCTCTATCCCGAACAAGCTGGCCCGTCTCTGCCTCCGAATCACGGGTGGCCCTATGAACGGGCGTACAGTACAGCTCGTTAAGCGTTACGTGCATTGCTCCATTGGAGTGGTTTACCTGATTCCGCTCAGCTGTAACAAGTGCTAAATTGGGCAAACTGGGCTTTGCGTCAACGACTGAATGAGAGAGCACGCAAGTATTTTAAAGAAAGATACCACTGACCACTGTTTTTTAACGTCAGGATCCTAGGCAGAAGCAAGAACAAAACTGCACGTGAACTGTTAGAGGCCTTCCATATCCATACCACTGGTCTGGTATGGATTCGGAATTCAGATTGCTAAGTACATAAAAACTGACACAATGCCTTCGGCTGACTGACGTCTTTTGCTTGTTTTATGCGATTGTGCATGTGCATTTGTGTGTATATACGGGATGCTCTGTTTTTTGGAGTAAACAGTTGTAAGTGTAGCGCTCATCCTTTCTTTACTTTTGCCTCTCACTGTTTTCTTTTTTCGAGTTTTTAACGCTAGAAAACAACATGTTAAGCAAGCACCAACTTTCCCAAGAAGAATTTATCCTCGACAACTTGCATACATAGCCGAAATACGGCACCACAGATGCAGCAGCATATTATGGTAGCATTTTATTTTCTGAAGGGGTTTTTGCAAATGGCTAATTAAAGTTGAACTCTTTCCTGCGAAAGTCACCCATCATTCTGCTTTCACAATTAGTGAAGTAGGCTATAGGCAGTGCTCTCACTTCTGTGTTGCTGGCATAGGGGCTCCTATTTTTGGGTGGGGCACTCCTGATCAAAAAATTCTGCTTACGAAATTTCTACGTGATATTAGAACCGCTGTAAGTATAACTACTTCCGAGAATGAGAATGTAATTGTGCCACAAATGACCCGGCTCCTTAGAAATCCGTTGTCAGTCCCTTTAAAACTGTTGTCGCGTCCCACACGGATCATCCCAGTTGTTCCTCCCTTTAAAGTGACTCCTGTTGTTCAGTCTTATGTTGCATGGAATGGCAAGGTAGTTTAAACGAGGCCAAGGATAAGTGCACGGTTTGAATGTGAATAGGATGACTAGGGTCACATGACTCGGTAAACAAGCTTGCAAATTTTGATTTAAAGGAATGCTAAAGAGGAACACTAAATCATTTTAAATGGATTAAGTATCCTCCAAGGACGCTTTCTCTACTAAATCTTGTAGTAAGAGTTTAATTATAAAGAGAGAAAATGAAGGCCAAAATTCAATTTTTCAAATTTTGGGCCAGGATTTCACTGCCAGCATGTTAGGGGCACACCATGCATTCCAGAGTATTTTCTTGTATTTTGGCTATTGCAGTTCAGTTCACTTGCTTAAAACTTGCTAAGTTCAATTTCTGGCTCACTTATAATGCAATGTTATCAATATTTGCCAAAGTCAAATTAATTGACCCCTAGCCGGCTGCGTCAAAATTCAAGGCATCACGGCAAGCTGGTGCGGGAACATTATTGTGGTTTCACCATCCATCTTTCACTCTGTCTTTTTTGTCATATGAAGCCTCCTCTCTTGGTAACTATAGTTTTTTGGTATTGTGGTAGAGTAATTTACTAACGCACCTCAAATAATTATTTTCTGTGTAGTGCCCTTTAAAGTTTTGTATGAATCATTTGGCATGAGGTGACACTGCCCGAAAATTCAGTTGCATGTCAGCAGTTTGTGATCTATAATCACCAGCACTGTCCTCAGGCGCTCAGAGATGTCACATCACTGGCTCCTCATTGTAATCATTCCCTGAATATCCATAAAGAGGATTATTATCCTCAGTGGTAAGCTCAATCATACTGAAGTGACAAACCGTTACAGCAGATAGCACTATATAGCTCTAAATATTTGTTTATCATTTTTAATTCTGATATGCTGTCTTCTCCAAAACATATTGAGTGTGTCGGGAATGTTTCAGCACTTGTTTTACCTCAACAGTCATGGAAAGACCACCATTTTGTCTGCTGCATACTTGTACCTAGCTTGATCTCTAGATTTGACTGTATCATTATTTTTTACACAAAAATTAAGGTGGTTTTCAATGATGCCACCTTTCCACAATACTCCATACCCACCCGTTTGTCGAAGTAGGTGAACAAATGCAATCTTCTGTAAAACAACCTTGCTTTGCACAGCAAATCGAATAATCCTTTTTTAGTGCAGTGGTAGGTATAGGATATTAGTAGAAAACTTTCATCAATATGTACTGCATCAGAACGTATGTTTCTTGCTCATTCTATCCAACATAGCATTATCTGGTCTTTGTGTTCCTTTCATTTCTATTCACAGTGCATACACACTAAAGATAAAAGGGACCGACAGATGTGGTGTTCACAGTGCACACATATCGAGGAAATAACAATCAGACAGATATTGAAAGAGCACAGCGCTCTTTCACTTTCATTGTGAGCATCGTCAAAATGAACTCTTGCCAATTTTCCCAAGCTTCAACTGTTGTAGTTGGTGTTTTCTGTCTACAAAATGCTCATATGCAATTCATAGCACTGGTGATTTTTGTATGTATGGAAAATACTCGTGCAATTGCAGAATAATTTCGCTTGTTCAAGACATGGTACAGAACTTGCCACTGTTTATTTTAAAGGCTGAATTGGATAGGAATTAAGCTATTGTGGTATTCTTTATGGTGCCCTGGGCCGGTATTTTGTAGCGATGCCTTTTCCTATTCTATGCCTTTTCAGGCTTTTTGTGCTTGGCCAGTGGTCAGAGCGACGGTCTGCCCACATTATCAACGAGATCAGGCAGCCGTATGTGGTGGATGATAATAATAGCATAGAATAAGGCATATGGCATCGCTACAAAATAGCGGCCCTGGTGCATTAAGCGTGTGCAGATGCTTAAAGCTTGTACTATGTTGATGAAAATTAGGTTGAAGCGATAGAAGGATGATTATCAAAGGCTAATAATGGCCTCCGAGTATACACACTGAGTTATGCTTCTGGGGACACTTATTAGTTAACCTTATCAGGTAATACTAATTGCCTTATGGGTGCTATAATGTTGCAGTGCCTGCAGGATGGCCAGCATTACAATACACATTAAGATTATTGTACAAGTCGTGCAATGGTATCGGGATTGGCCCACCAAGTGACAACCTTTAATTACACTATACCTGGGATCAGCTCACTCAGTCAGGGAGACATCCATGCATAAGGGGAGGGGTATGGCAAAAAGAGGGCGTTCAATTAATCTTTCTGACATAGATAGCTCATACATATAATCTTTCTTTACTTGGATGCTTTGTTGCTCAAAGTGAAGTTAGTTATTCGCATAATGTCAGCGTTTCGATCCTATTTATGCTTAACAAAAGTTGCTTTGTTCAGTGTCACTTTTTATGTTTCGCTTGTGATTCTAAGCTGACTTGTTTTATAGCTGCTATAGGTATGGCTGGACCTGGAGAAGAAGTGTAAGCAGACCATGCTATGTTGCTGATCTGCGCTGATCTCCACATCCAAGTTGGTCCCGCGACAGTTGGGCACCATTGTGCCTTGCTTCATTGACAAGGTGATATAATATGGTGAGCTTGTACTTCAATATTGGTATTGAAAATTATGTTAAGGAAAAAAGACAAGGATTGGCCTTTATGATAGATACACTCATGTTCTTTCTTTAAGGTGTTCTTTTGACACTGTTCTGCATGGACATATTCTTAGAGAATTAAAACAGTCCTTTATTGCAAACTGCCATGGAGCTAGCTTATGCGTTAAACTAGCACTCTTTCACCAAAAAAAGCATTATTTAGCACACAATTGACAAGGAAGGAAAGGAGGCAACAGGACAGAGTGCTACTAACAGTTCAGTTTTGTTACTCGCACAGTGATATTGTGCAAAAGGTAAAAGGGGGAGACTAGATCTGAATACATGCTGCTCGCACAGAAACGAAAAGGACGCATCACATGGCTAGCGTGACACTTGTTTTACAATGATAAGAAGCAGTTTCACTGTCTAGTAATTCTCTGCATGAGGAGCTAGTGCTAGGTTCCTCGTCATACATATAAGAAAAGCCTCAAATATCTCTCCAACGCTTTTGTCTTTATATTTTGCCACGATCAAGCAGCTTTCAAACATAGGTGCATGTGCGCCGAGAGCAGTGCACTACCACTGCTAACTGACCCACGCATCAAGTTTGTTTGGTCACGCTGCCAGTCATTTATACATTGGCCGGTTTATCCAATGTAGCCTCTACTGCACTTGTGACTGTACGTGCTTTGTTACATGCTTTTTTTTCACAGATAGTGATGCAGACCTTTTCATTATTTACATGCCTACACAACAAACCAAGCATTATCTGCTTAGGAAGAATTGTAGGAAAATCCAGCATTAGGCAACTGTTCTCAGCACGAAACAAACTTGATTCATGGGTTTTCGCTCATTGGTGCGATCACACTAAGGCAGACAAGCTTGTAGGCTGTGCTTCTGCAATTTGTACAGCACACTGACAGCACTGGTGTGGGCCTCATCCGTGGGCTGACTGATGGCACCTTCTACGGCGCAGATCACTTGTGTTGGGCGAGGCACCAATGTTGACGTTTGTTCCCTTGTGCAAAACAGCAGTCCTAGGTTTAGAGTAGTTGTAGGAAGACAAGGTAAACATAACTTCCATGGCTTGAGTGGGCTCATTTCTCTTGGGGCATCTAGCTTTTTTTCTTGCAACTGTGCAGAGGTGCTTCCCTAGAGTCGGCGTGAAAATGGCATAGAGTTGTGAATTCGGGAACTCCTGAACAATGATCTGCTGTAGTTAGGGCTTTGCGAAAATGCACTGTCTACCACTTAGTAGAAGGTGCATTCTTCAGCCACTGATTTCCTGTTGGCATGCTTGTACTCGTGCTGTCAGTAATTTATTGGTTTGCCGAATTATCTTGAGGCCCCACACTGATGATGCTACCGATGTCTTCATGTGCAGACTTTTCAGGATGAGGTTTTTTGCTTTGCAAATGTTGTTGAAAGGTAGGTGGCGCTTACAGGTAGCTATTCTAGATATTAGTGAAACGAATTGGCCCATCTTGCTTCGTCAAAGATCGTCACGCCGACATCAGTCGCACAAACAAAAAACCTGGCCTACTCGCAGCATCGTGCATGAAGAAACAAACAAACCAGCTGCTGGATTGTGTTGACATGGCATACTAAGCTGAAACCGGGACAGCTGTAGCTACAAACCAGGTACAAACGATGATGATGAGCAGGGATTTGAAGTAGCGCCACTTCGTGGGGCAGCAAGGAGGCTCCGTTCAAAACAAATATGGCGTTCAGCAAGTCGAACCATGCAACGGTCAGAGTCGGTGCATGGTGCTCTCGACCAAGTTGGCTCAAGGAGTGTTTGAAAAATCAGACGGGAGGTTGCAAGGCATCCGAACTTTCGGAAGTTATACATTATGGTCCATGGGGAGAATGGCGGTGCCGCGAAGCAGACCGAGTAATCGAGCATGTCCGAATTTTTGGAGTCCGCAAAATCAGTCGGCGTCTGTACCTACCTATGTGCCTATGTATACCTATGTGCAACAGTGTTTGCTATGATCTGTGCAAGAATTGCTGTTGCCCGTATATGCCCAACATGTTGGGTGTCAAATTGTACAATACCTTGCAAAAGTGATCTACTGAAGAATACCGCTTCTGCTATATTTCGCTTTTGCAAGAAATTTAGCGGCTGCTGGCACCTACCTTGAAAGGCCTTATATGGTCTTCGCATGGTCAGGGCCTTCTACTTTTGTGAGTTTGCTTATTTCGAAATTTACCCCGGTTTTTATAACTTCAAGTTGGCACGTGGGATCCCTAGTCTCCTTTAACGTGTACCCAATAGACCTTACATAGGGGTTTTTGCATTTCCCTGCCATTGAAATGCAGCCATTGTGGCCGGGATTCAATCCCATGCCCTCTGCCTGAGCAGCGCAATGTCAAAGCCAGTACACTAGGGTATTTTGCTGGCGGAAGGGTTTAGTTTCTGAATAATTTATTATCTAAACCTGTCGTTGTTGTTTTTAAAGGTATTTCATGTTTGTATTCTGTTTCTTCAATACTAGTAATTATTGTTGATCAAACGATGTGTCCATTCCTATAACACTTGTTTCAGTAGCCTGCTAATTATGACAGCTTATTCTCCCACAGTAATCCATGTTCCCTTGAGACATAGGAATTGCATGAAACCACATATGTTTCAATAAGATTTAGTCATTATCTCCTATGACCGGAACGCTGAACCTTTCTTATCTGTGGGAACATAAGCAAATTTGCCTATGTAGTAACCTGTTGCATGAGTGGAGATAAATTATTGGCTTTACTTTTTCAGGTGCCCTGCTCGCTCTCACCCAAGCAACACATTCCAGCGGTCTTCTCTCGGCAGACTGGATGCATCGAAATACCGTTAGAAGGTTCAATAAACAATGCTTGGGACATTTATGACATGCTTTTACTTAAGCCGGAGGACTTCAGGCTTAATGAAAGCTCAAGTGGGTGTACAGAAATACCTACGTAAAGTCTTTTTCACTTACAAGTGCATGCCAATACTTTGCCTGACATTTTTCACCCCGAAATTACGCTTTACTGTGGATTTGTGAACAAACCATTACAGCAAAAAGCACTGCAGTAAGACGAGTACAAGTAATCAAACATGTACTAAACTTGCAAGAATTACATTTGCATACTTGTAGTAAATATGTAAATGAGGTACAGTCTTCTTCAGGGTGCATTTTCTTGTAGGTCATACATAGAGAACATACTCGTGGGTCATACAAAACTTGTTCATGATGTATTACATCAGTGTTGGTAGTGCTAATCAATTTATGCCGAAAATTGTTATCATCTTCGTATCAAGCAATGGGCCAGGCAAACCTACATGTGAAAGTGGTATTCTTGTTGCAAACATAATGCAGACCTACTTCTCTTCAATGCTGATCACAAATACACAAGTGTACAAAATAGGTTTAAAGAGTAAATTATATTAAGCAACATCAATCCATTCTGAAAGGACCTGGTATGAACGTAGCAAAAAATAGGTCTGAACAGGGGCAAACAGGTCTGGGTTAGATAGGACGGGATTAAACGGGTCAGGATTAAACAGGGTTTAAACGGGTCAGGATTAAACAGGATTTAAACGGGTCAGGTATAAACAGGATTAAACGGGTCAGGTTTAAACAGGATTAAACGGGTCAGGTTTAAACAGGATTAAACAGGATTTAAACGGGTCAGGACTGAACAGGATCAAACGGGGCCCCGTTCCATAACCCTATTTGATGAAACCCGTTTGAAAACAAATAAGATTTTCCAGTAGGGAGGTTCTGAAATACATCAAAATTGTGCCCCAGGTTGCATATGTGCCACATTAATTTCAGCTCTGGGCTGTTTGCGACGATCCTGATGCATTGTTAAAATTGTCTGTACTATTCTAATCAGAGGGCTGTTCTTGCCGCCAAGTTACCATTTTAATCGCATGGCGGCCAGTGAGTGTCGTTTCTGCAGCTCAGAAAATGGCTGTACCCGCATCTTCCACAAGCTCCGAAAATAAGGTATTTTAAAGTTTATTTTATCAATCCTTAACTGAATCTTTGCAAATTGTTCTTCATTTCATGGATATAGAAAACAGTGTAGAGATTGGTGTACTGTCTAACATTTAGCTTTGCACTTGCTCTGTTTACGACAATAATTTTTGCACTCGGTGTGTTTCATATATGCAACAGCGGGTAGTAAATGGCCATCCTTTCGGCTGTTGGAAATATGCAACATTGTTCTTTCAGAGCGAAAGCTCCAGTCCTCGAGGTGCGAAGGTCCAACTCCCAGTCGTCGCCGCGGTGTACCACATGACTAGGCGAGGGCAGCTCCTTCGAGGACGCTTCGTCTCTCCGTCTCTCCATGGACGATGCCCGCGCCTGTGCGAGCGCGTTAGCTCCTTGCTGCAGGCGCCAGTCTGAGTCTGAGCACCCTGCCTATATGGCTCGCCGTGAACAAAGACTGAATAACCATTTCTAACGATGCTTAACAGCGCTTTCGCTCATATAAGTAAGTTTATTCCACATTGAACCCCAGGAATGTTTGCGTGAAACCTGTCCTGTATTTTTCACATGCATTTACATTATTACCCATAAGGCTGATTTCACTTAGTGTTCTTTTTATTCTATTTTCAAGACACCCACTACGTTCCCAAGTTTGATATCCCATTCAATTCCAACAGAGAGACCGAAACGTTTTCTTTGTGCAAATCTGCTAGATCTGACCGACATCAATGAGAGAGATTTTTCTGCTGGCGAGAGCAGCGAAGACGAAGTTTCTTAATACAGCAGCGACAAAAACGCGAGCTATTCAGCTGAAGCGGACGAGGTTGAAGGTACGAGCACGAAGAGGTAAATAAAAGAAAAGAGCGTGAGGACTCGGACATTACTTACGTTGAAAACGTGCTGTGTTTCGTTTCCTACATGTTATCGCCCCGGTGGAATTGTGCCGTGATTATGACTCAGTATTCGTATCGTCCCTTGTTGAAATAAAGTTTTTCTAAAGACAGATCTGCCTGCAGATAATCTCAAATGGGATTACGTTACGAAGGGGTGCACATACCTTAAGATGGACTTTGATCAAGATACAGTGAGTTTTGAGAGCGATTTTGCGCTTCCACTTGCAAAGCCTTTGAGTGCAAAGCAATATAATATATTTGTTTCCCAATTCATGTGAAAGCCTTGTGAAAGAACTCACGAGATTGGGTGTAGCGTATATTCGCGCCGTCCACGAAAACAGACTCCAATGCTGGAAATTAATGGACGATAAATCGATAAAAAGCATTTGCCAGGTTACCTACGATACTTTGGGTGGCTCCTCTGATCAAAATGCGATGCTAGCCCCGAAATGATATGACAACCGCACTGCTACCCTCCTTTCCTGTTACATTGGTGTCAACGCGCTTACCTCTGTGCAAAGATAGGACAAGAAGAAAAAACACGTTCTTGTAGAGTGTGCAGCGATCAATGGGTGATGTCAACTTTCTCTAGAATATGTGTTTTCTCCTATCGCTTTTCATTGAGTTTCAAACGCTGGCACATGTATTTATTCTGGCACACTTAGCATTTGGCTGCTGTATAAGCGTGGCTCATGCAGAACAGAAACCTTCAGCAGCAGGGATCATCGCCCATACACTTGAAGGAATTGCTCTTGGAGCTCACTACGAGCCTTATCCTGCACCACAATTGCCCATCAGTGCGTCGTTCTATAGAGAGTGTCGCCCCACTCAAGAAGGAAGTGTCCCTCAACGTCCCTGGCGAAGTGAAAAGACACAGGTAGGAACACTGGCTTATGTGGAGCGTACGGCAAACCGCTGCAAGGCATGCCTAGCAAGTTGCATCTATGTTTCTTGTTCCAATTGCCAATAATGATTTGTTTGGACAAGGATCGCAATTACTTGCTACACTACCATCAGTAGACAGCAAATAGGCAGACTTATGATTTGTACTGTTTTTCATGTGATACCTCTCGAAGTAGACGACAAGAAATGAAGATATTTGGCTTGACTGAGAACCCATTTTGTGCATTTATAATTATTTCATAGGCTATACCTTCGAATTTGTTATTCAATAGAAGTGTCACCAATTATCCAATAAACATGTCGACGAAGTATTTTACCGTTCGGAATCGTCTTTCACATAGTGAGAAATATTGCATTAGCAAATGTCCGAAAATAAACGAAAATATCCGAAAAAAAACTACAGATGTATTCACTACTTTTCCACTGGTAAATAAAGAAGGAAATTTCTATAATAAATAAGAACTGTTGTTCATTTTCTCATGTATTGAAACATATCACCACAAACGAATATTTTCCATGAGGCATCTGTAGGTAATAATTTGTAGGTAATCTCTAGGTAATAGTCTGTAGTAATAACCAAGGAATCTCTAGGTAATACACTGTAGCGGCGCAACTATCGCCTCCAAAGCCGGTGAAGAACAAGAGGGTTAGCGTGCATGTAGCGCGAGAATAGAACACGCTGGCACATTCGAACTGAGAGGCCGCGGTCAGTGCCACTCTCGAGATTCTAGGGTGCCATGGCTGGCCCCCCAATATATATCGTGGCTACGGCGGCTGCGTCTTCGCGCCACCTCCCACAATGTCATTGAGAAAGCAAGGTAAAATTATTGCTATGGACAAATTATTTGGCTGAGACAGGGCAAAACTATTGCCAGAACGTTAACCTAACACTTGGCATAAATATTTCGGAGACCAAAACGCGTCACGAATACTAACCTATTTTAGTAAAAATTTCATTACGTTAATTATTATTATTCCTGGATAATTTCCATTCTATAGAAATTTCCTGCTGGTTCACTGGTTACTGTAATTGGACCACTATTTCTTAGTGTCAAGGTTGTTATTTTTAATACAAATCCTCTATTATTAGTGTTATTCGCCGCATTATTTGTCACAACATAATAATTTCATTGGGGCCCTTGAAACATATGTAGAACTTTATGGTTGTTGAAATGTGTGCGCCCTTGGCTCTCAGACCCCAGCAGCTGCGGAATGCTTGACCAAAGCGGCGGTAACACCTGTAAAGCAGCAGAGGGCGCTAAGAATCTCTTGACCCTGACGGGCCGCCAATGAATACTGACCCTGGCAACCCTTAACACTCGAACTCTGCCGTGTGAGTCTAGCTTAGCAGGACTCTTGGAGGAACTATCAGACATTGTTCGAGATATTATCGGCCTTCGGGGATTAGAACTGCTGAGGCTTATACAGCGATGACTAAAGGTTATGTCCTCTGCTAAAAAAGCCCCCAGATAAGAATCAATACGGGGTAGGATTCCTAATCCACAAGGATACAGCGGGCAAGACTGACAAATTCTGCAGCAATAATGAGAGGGTAGCAGTAGTCATAATCAAACCTAATAAGAGGTATAGTTTAAAGGTAGTAGAAGCCTACGCTCCAGCAACCAGTCACGATGATGATGGAGTAGATCAGTTTTATGAAGATGCTGAATTAGCGATGAGAAAAGTCCAACTCAGTATACTGTAGTGATCGGCGACATAAAAAAGAGGGAAAAGCAGGCTCGTGAACACGCAGTTCGCAACTACGGCGTTGATTCTAGGAATGCTAGAGGGCAGATGTTGCTGCAATATTCAGAAAGGAATAAACTGTGAGTAATGAACGCATTCTTCAGAAAGTGCACCTGGAAAAGTTCTAGTACTATAAGAACAAATGATATTATTTCATACTTTCTGACGATCCCAGTTGTCAATGGTTCACGATGTAGAAGTGTTAGGTGGGGTGAAGTGGAGTGATCACAGGTTAGTGAGATGTAGGATTCAGCACAACTTGAGGAGGCAAAGAGTACAATTGGTCAAGAAGAAACAGGCTAACCTATATGCAGGGAGGGTAGAAGCAGACAAACTCAAGCTGGTGCTTGCAAACAAATATGCAGCCTTAGAAAAGACAGAACAAGATGACATACAGGTAATGAATGAAACCGTAAGTAGGCTGGCTTCAGAGGCTACAATTGAAGTGGGAGGCAAGTCGCCAAGGCACCCAATAGGCAGGCTCTCCCAAGTAACAAATGACATAATAAAAAAAAAAAACTAAGAATACAGTGTCTAACTGAAGAGTTCATATAGAGTTCGCGGAATTGTCAGAACTGGTCGACAAGGCGAAAGAAAGTGACATACGAAATTATAACGCGAGAGACTGAAGAAGGCGCAAAAAATGGATCCAGCCTGAAATCAGTAAAAAGGAAACATGGCATAGGACAAAACAAGTATTATGCACTGAAAGATAAGCGAAGTAATACCATCAGTATTATTGAAGGTACCATAAAAGCAGCAGAAGAATTCTATACTGATCTGTACAGTACCCAGAGAAGTCACGATGCCTCCATTCAAAGCAGAAATGAACAGGTTGCAGAGACTCCTCCGATAACTAGTGGTGAGGTCAAAAGGGTCTTAGAAGACACGAAACGGGGAAACTCGGCAGGAGAAGATGGAATAACAGTCGATTTAATCAAAGATGAGAAGTCAAAATGCTTGAAAAACTGGCGGCTGCTTATACGAAGTGTCAATCGACTTCAAGGGTCCCAGAAAACTAGAAGAATGCAAACATTACACTAATCCACAAAAAGGGAGACTTCAAAGAATTCAAAAAATTATAGGCAGATTTGCTTACTCCAAGTATTATATAAACTATACACCAAGACAATTTTCGATAGCATAACGGCAACACTGGACTTTAGTGAACCAACGGAACAGGCTGGCTTCGGGAAGGGATACGCTACGATAGATGTCTTTCAAGTCATTATTGAAGAAATCGAGAAATCTGCAGAGTGCTATCGGCCTTGTTGATCAGTTTCGACAGTTCCGCGAATGATCACTTATTGAATCTTATCTCTTGAGTTGTATACTTTCATTTTTTGTCCTTTTTTTTCAGGTCCTTTGTTACTTAGCAGAGCTTGCTTACTGGTTGCTTCGGTGCCTTGCCTCCCACTTCATGTGGTGCGTCTGAAGCGAGCCTAGTTACAGTTTCATTCATTACCTTTATGTCGTCTTGATCTCTCTGTTATAAGGCTGCATATTTGTTTTCAAATGCCAGCCTGAATATGGCTTTCATAGATTGCGAAGAGGCATTTGATTCAGTAGATATGCCAGCAATCATAGAGATATTAGGTAATCGAGCAGTACAGACCACTTACGTAAATCTCTTGAAAAATATGTAGAGATTCTACACTAAAAAAGTAGAATGATACCTATAAAGAAAGGGGTCCTACAAGGAGACACAGTCTCTGCGATGCTATTAACTGCGTGCTTCAAAGAGGTATGCAAGCGATTAATCTGGGAAGGTATAAGAGTAAGGATCGATGGCGAATATCTCTGCAACCTTCAATATGCAGCTCACATTGTTCTATTCAGTAGCACTGCAGAGGAGGTGGCGGACCGGGGTCCACAGCCAAAGATGGTTTCCGGGGTCTTAGGACACGTCCACGGGGCATACGTTTTAGCGTCGTGCGTCCGTGTGTTGCCGCTGGCAGATGTGCAGCCACGCGAGCTGCCGAGCTTGCTCGGCACCCTCAGCAAATTCATCGGCGTCGGTTGTCAATTGGTCTGCGTCTTGACACGGCAGCATAGTATTCTGCGTCGCCTGGACCTCGCGACAGTAGAGGAACCGAAATGGGTGTGAATCACATCATCTCTTGCCGGGCGTTGTAATACGCGAAGGTCACGAAAGGCAAGATCCGATCCCATGTTTTGTGTTGAACGTAGATGTACACGGAGATCATGCCTATGATCGTCTTATTCAGTCGCTCAGTACGACCGTTGGTCTGTAGATGGTACACGGTGGTTGCTCGATGCCTACTGTTGCCTAATTCAAACACTTCATTCATAAGCTGGGTTGTGAATGCCGTCCCTTGCGCCTTCTGTGGTAGTGCATTTCTTCATGTAGCACATTGTCTTGCGTCATGGTGTTGAGTCCACTGTAGTCACAGACCGAGGGATGGCGTTCACAGCACAGCTCATGGACCAAATTTGTCAGATGACCAACAGTAGGCTTCGAAAGACTAGTGCTAACCGTCCGCAGTCGAGCGGACTTATGGAGCGCCTAAAGAAGACCATCACGGACATGATCTCGATGTACAGCGATGTCCTGCACAACACATGAGATCATATCTTGCCTTACGTGAACTTCGTGTATAATACCGCCATACAAGAAACGACGCGCTTTGCACCATTTCGTCTCCTATACGGCCGCGAAGTTCAGACGATGATGGGCGCTTTGCTGCCGTATGAAGACGACGAGCGCCTAACTAATGACGCCGAAGAATTTGCCCACCACGCTGAGGAAGCTCGCCAGCTTGCGCGGCTTCCCATCGGCCAGCAGCAGCACGCAGATGCACGGCGTTATAACATCGGCCACAGACAAGTATGCTACAACCCCGGCGAACAAGTGTGGGTGTGGACTCCCATTCGACGCCATGCACTTCGTTAAATGTTGCACACTTGGTATTTTGGCCCATACAATATATTGACGAGAACTACGAAGTCGTTCCGAACAGTGCAGCTCAAACACGGCATAGGCAACCTAGTCCTGACATCGTTCACCTCGTGCGCATTAAGCCATATGTTACGCGTTCGTGATTACTTTTTCTTGGTTTTTTTATTATTTGCGCTCATATGTGCAGCTTATGCGGGAACCTCTGTTTCTTTAGACTCTGCAGGCCATGCTTCTCCTCTGTTTATTTGTGTTCTTCCTGTGGCGGTCACTGTGTTCTTTGCGCCAACATTTGCCCTGACCACGTTTTTGTTTCCTTTACACTGCTTCTTAACCATGGAGCCCATTCTCTTTTCGTGGAAGAGGGGAAATGCCACCTGTAATAGTGGGGACAGTGCAAAGTTAGAGACAGGAAGGCGAAGAAGGAAGAAGTGCGCGTGCTACACCCGCCCACTCGATAGCCTGGTTCCGTCGCAGTTGTTTTTCAGAAGCCAGCTGTCCCCTTTAAACATCGTCGTTTTTTTTTTTTTTGAGACACGTGACTCTTTACTGTTAAGGCCGACTGTTCTTTGTATTAATATAAAATTCAACCTTTAAAAAAAGATTATAGGGCTTCGGCAATTTGGTAGGGGTCGTGCTTAATCGCGAATGGTTTCCATAGGTAACGACAGCTGTTTTACACTTTTAGGCTACATTGTTAGTCCAGCAATGCGCAATAACTACCTCGCAACAGAAAATTCACCGACAAAGGCGACTGATCTTGATACGAAATTTGAGCTTAGCGGCCTAACGGCAAGGTCGTCTCAGCGGAGGCGCACACTCTCGGGTCTTCTCGGGGACGGCGTTTTGCTTCTGCTTAGGCGGCACCAACCACTAACTTCTGGCCTGAATTTCGGTAAGTCTCTACTCGGACACCTCGTTTAGCAGCAGCAGCCGATGATGTACTTCGACCGCTAATGTCACTCATGGTTCAGAAATAAAACCATGAACACAAAAATATGTGGCTCGCGTGCAGCGCAGCGTCCAGTGGCGGCGGCGCGGGAAAAGAAACGCATGTGCAGTGGGCCCGAAGCCGACGCTAGAGGTTTGTTTCAACAAATGGTATCGGTGGACGCGTAAACACATGCGTTAGCAAATGACGTCATCGGTGACCGGGTGACGCTGCCCGCTCTTGCGGTGCCATCTCGTAGCGAGTCGCTGCAGTGGAGTACGAATCGTGCGGCATCCCACCTTCCTGCTAACCCTTTCTCCGCGTTGTTCTCCGTTTTTTCGTTATACCCTTACTGTATGCTCCTCCTCCGCTTTTATCCTCGCGCTCTCCTTACTATCGCCATCTGGCATTGTCCTCCGTGCTCTGCGTTCACTCTCTTTTTTCTTGCTTCGGTGGGCTCATTCGTTCTCTCGATTACGGCAACGCCGAGGCCGACGCTCAAAGCAGTAAAGGGAACGCATTCCAAATTGCTGTACGTCTGACCGCTCAAAGTCTGACCGTCTGACCGCTCCCACGCTCGCTAAAGTACTTGAATCTACCACGTTTTGAGCAAGAGAAACCTGTATTGGGAGCTTTTCGTGTTGCTCTACTATTGCGCAATGCCACATTTGGTCTAATTATAGTAATTGCGAAGTTTATTATGATAGCACTCACAATATATATATATATATATATATATATATATATATATATATATATATATATATATATATATATATATATATATATATATATATATATATATATATATATATATATATATATTGCGGAATGCAAGCAATAAACATTTAATCTCCAGGTGACGGCAAACAACATTACGTTGGTTCGGTCATACCACGTGGCATCTGCATATTTTTTCAAATTTGGCTAAACTTACACAGGACGCCTTGTATATCAGCTGACATAGGAAATGGGTTGTCTGTGCATGTATTGTAGCGACTTCAGTCAACACAGGTTTATAAAAATAAACTATTTATTAGGCGAACTTGTGCCCACAGCTAAAGCAGTTCACTCTGTCACCTGCGAAGCGAAGGCTGACCAAAACACGTCCTTTGCCTGAGCACCGCTCTTGGTGAAACCAGACGCCGTCGTTTCTCATTGGGCGGGCAGCCCCTCGGTGGGAGCTCGTGTGCATGCAGGCTGGCCCGCAAGTGCACTGCGTGTGTCTTGATTGACAAAGGTGGTGTTTCGCTTTGTGGCAACGCTTGCGGGGACTAAATCGATCTGTGTGGCACATGAATGCAGGCTACGTACCAACATCCCCTCTCCTAATGCGCATCGGTTCGAGGCGTAAGGAAACAACGCACAGTGTACGTCTTGCAGATGAGATAATTTGCATCATGGGCGTCTTGCTGGGTGTCTCTTCTATTTATATGTCAAAATAAGGTTTAATGCGCACTGCACAGGGCTGCGTTGCCTTGACCACTCGTGTCCAGCAAACTTGGCTTCATATGTAAGGTCAATAAGTCAGTGAACTACTTCATAGTGATCAATACATCGACAAAGAAGTTTTTCGAACAGCCCACGATGTCATACTGGGGTCCCTATCCACATTTGTTACCCGGTTCATGTAGTGTTTCGCGATGTCGCTGGTTGTAGTACCTTGCGTCTATGCGTTGTTGGCGGCGTAGTCGGCATATCGTCAACTGGCCGGCTTCCTATGCACTTTGTAGGAACTCATACAAAACCGGAGTGTAATCATCCTTATCTATCAGTGGCATAACATCCATCCTTGTGGTAACTACATGGCCGTATACAAGATGGACGGGTGTCTTGCATGGCCGTGCTATAGGCAAATGTGACGGATGGTAAAATTTCTTCCAAGACTTTGTGCTCAATGCCCACATACATAGGAATCATGTCTGCGCGAGTTCTACCCAGCCGTTCAGTTAGACGATTGCTTTCAGAATGAAAGGCGGTAGTTTTTACATGGTCAGTATGAGTCATCCTCACCAAGCATTGCATAAGCTGCACTGCGAAGGCTGTTCCGCGATTAGTAATGACGACGGTTGGAGTGCCATGCCGGGGGACTACTTTGCTTACGTATAACTTGGCGACTTCAGCCGCCGTTCCTCGATTCAGGGAGTCTGTTGCAGCGTATCTGGTTAAATAATCTGTAGCCACCAGGATCGACTTTTCGCAATTGATGATGTAGGAAACTGTCCAAGAAGGTCCATTTCAACTTGTTCGAATTGTGCTTTCGGTGGATCTGTAGGCTGTAGAAGGCCTGTCCGTTTAAAAGACCGCGATTTTAGCCTTTGGCATTCGCGGCAAGTCTTCACACAATGTTGCGCTGAAGCTAATAATTTGGACGAATAATAATTTAAACTAATTCTTGCATATGTTCGACTCACGGCCAAATGTCCTGACGTCGGTTCATCAGGAGATGCTTGTGGAACTTCTACGCGCATAGCTGCAGGCACTACAAGCATAAACTTTTCACGGTTTGGTTTGAAGTTTCTCTAATATGGGAGATTTCTTCTGAGACAGAACGCCAACAGCCCGATGAAAAAAAATACGGGGTATTTGGATGTTTAATTCTTCGACGTGTTTATTAAGTGGTAGTAATTCTTCGTCGGCGCGTCGACGTTCCGCGATTTCTGTTGTTTCAATAGTGCCTAGGCATGCAAAATCTTCTGTGCTGCGTCTACTGGTACGCGTGACAAGCAGTCGCAGCGGTGTGCTTTCTTCCAGATACGTATACAACCGTAAGGTTATACTCTTCTAATCAAACGCTCCATCTTGCTGTACTTCCAGTCGGGTCCTTGAGGTGCACCAGCCAGCAAAACGAATAGGGATCGCTGACCTATTTGAATGGTCTGCCATATAAAAACGGCCGAAATTTACTTACGGCCCAGATGAGAGCGAAACATTCTTTCGCTATTGCTGAATAATTGACCTCTGCTTTTGATAAGGTGCGGCTAACATAGGCTATAACCTTTTCTTCGCCTATTTGTTACTGGACGAGGATGGCACCGAAACCGAAATTACTAGCGTCCTTGTGTATTTCTGACCCAGCTGTCTCTCCCATATGAGCAAGCATTGGAGGCGCTTGCAGGCATTTCCTTGACTCATTAAGCGCGCTGTCTTGCCCGCTTTGCCACACGAAGGATACAGCTTTTCTTGTAAGTTTTGTTAGAAACTCTGGAAATTATGAGAAATTTTACGAATGGTTATAGTAACCGCATTGACCCAAAAAGCTTCATACTAATTTTTTTTTGTGGGCGTCGAGAACATTTTGACGGCCGCTGTCTTTTGGGGATCTGGACGAACACCTTCAATTCAGCTCAAGTTCTTTAACTGCAAACTGATTTTTATCCAATTTAATTGTTAGGTTCACCAAACGGATTGCCCCGAACACTAACCGCAGTAGCTCGAAGTGTTGCTCGAACGCTGCGGAAAAGACGAGCAGATCATCTAGATATACTAGGCAAGATTACCATTTTAAACAGGAAAGTACAGTATCCATCAGGCACTCAAACGTTGCCGGCGCAAAACAGAGACAATATGGGAGAGCTTTAAATTCATAGAATTCATCCGGGGTGACAAATGTTGACTTCACGCTGGCTCGCTCATCCACTTTATATTCCAATATCCGCGTTTTATATCGAGAATGGAGAAAAATTTTGTCTTATCAGATCTAACGCGTCATCGATGCGTGGGAGGGGGCATACATCCAGTTTAGTCGCACTGTTCAGTCTATGGTAGATTACACATAACCGCAATATGTTGTCTTTTTTTCTTAACAACACTACAGGAGATGCCCACGGACTATTGGAAGGCTGGATGACATCGTCTTCGAGCATTACGCTTACTTGGTTCTTGATATCTCTTTGCTTCGGCGAGGCTCAATGGGGATGCTGGCGTACCGGCCTGGCTGTCTCCTCTATTATTATCCTGTGCTTTGCAATAGTCTGCTCCCAACTATTGAAGATCTATAGAAACACTCAGTAAAATCCTGTATCAGGTTGTTTAACTTGCTTTTGACGCACTGAAAGGTTCGGATTAACGGTAGTCACTTCGAGGTCATCGGGCATCGTTAGTACAGCTGCTGATGCTTGCGCTAGGCTGCCGAATACTGTCGTTTCAGAAAACTCATTGAATAAAGCGATAGGTGTACCCTTCGTGATGTGCTGAAACTCGTTCCCAAAACTCGTGAGGAGGATATCTGCGCACCCGTTGCGTAGGTGAACGAGTCCTCATGCCACACACATGCTCCTGTATGACTTGATGGTACGTGCAAAATTGGTGCAGATAACCTGCCTCTCTGCGGTGAAAACACGGGCCTGCGGTCGGCATCACGCCACACGTCACTTTTCCCAGGCCATGTTACAGCCGCATTCCGGACTATAGGCACGTAGTTACTTGGCCTCGCGATGGGCGCGCTGTGAGCGATGGAGGCACTATGAACTATTGGTGCAGTGTAAATGGCAGGTCGCGTGAGCATGTCAGAGTACGTTGGCACCGATTCGAGGAGCTGCTCACGAGGACCTTCTCACAAAGGGCTTCGCGAGACTGCATCTTGCGTGGCTCTTCCTTTTCTAGAGACCTGACGAGTTCCAGCACTGTGTGAGGATTTTTCTCAGGCCACTCAAATAAGACATCTGCGGCCGCAGATTAGGTCGCGGTTGTATTGCCGGGCTCACTGCTGAGACATCAGTTCAGCAGCAGGTGGGCAGCTTGGCAAGAGCTATGGAATGCCGCCTAAATGCTGTTTCTTGCTTATGCGGTTTGCCATTCTTTTTTTCGGAACCGTCATCCCTGCTGCTGCCTTCACGTGGCTGACTGCACCAACCCCAGTGCAATTGCACGTCGCTGAGATCGAGGAAGCTGCGCAGGTCTGCACTATCGCCCACGTGTGTCATAGGTACGGGCCATCAATCCGCTCATCTCTGCCGCTAGACACCGCCCTCAACGCTGTCATTCCTGACGAACCAATCAGCAACCCTCCCAGCTCAGCGACAAAGTCAGGCAGGGGTTTAAAAGCCCTGTGTGTGGTTCCCCTCATCAGTGGGCAGCTTGGCAACAGCTACGGAATGCCGCTTAAATGCTGTTTCTTGCTTATACAGGTATCTTACCGCAAAAATGCTCATTGTTTAGAGTCCGGCGATCATTTTTTTGCTATTTCTGTGCGGACCACAGCCACTTTTTTTTTCATGATGTATGCTCTGTTATGTTTACGGCCCTCAACCGCCTTCTCTTGAGTGGTGATATTGAGCTTAACCCTGGACCCATTACGGGAACCCGGTCGACTAAATCTACTAAAAACGGTCGCGCTTCTTTGGCCATTCAAGCCGCTCTGCTAATTCACCGAGGGCTTCTAATCCTACTGGAGAGCTGGTGGTTGAGGAAGCATTGTCGAACTCCGATAATCCTGTGCTTGTACAACTTTTGACTGAAATATCGACTAACAATAAGGACATGGCTCTCGACATTGCAGAGTTAAAGAGTTCTGTTGGTATGCGCTTCGAGTCACTTGAATCGCGCATTTCTGCTGTTGAAAAGGCATTGACCACCACTGCTACACGGCCTGAAAATGTTCAGTTACATAACGAAATAGGTGCACTGAAGCGTACAGTCACTGAGTTGACTGGAAAGAATGAGGGTCTAGAAAATCTATCTAGGTGGAACAACATTATTTTGCACGGCTTATTAGGAAATGTTGATGAAACTCACGGTTCACTTCTTTCCAATATATCTTAATTATTTCAACAGTTTTGGCATTCAATATTATCGCATCGAACGCCTGCATCGTTTTGGAAGAGCTCGTGAAAACCATCGACACCCGGTAATTTTTAAGATGCTTCATTTTAATGACAACCTTATTTTGTTGAAGAATGATTTTAAGCTTACGGATTCAGGACTTAGGCTTTCTGATGACTTTTGTCCCAGAGTTTGTGGAATTCGGAAGACACTATGGGAGGCATCCTGTCAGCATCACAGCAATGGGTCTTCTGTTAAGATTAGGTTTGCCCATATTTTCATTGACAACATTCGGTATAACTGGTGCGACTCCACCAACTCTTGTAAAAATATTTAATCGTCGCAACGTTTCTAAGACAGCAAGTCCCGCGTAACAGTCAGCAACAGGCTGACTTTCTTCTACAACCCAAAGAGATCTTACCATTATGAACATCAACGCTAGAAGTATAGCTAATAAATTTCCCCTTTTTCTTGCCCTTGTTTTGTCCTATCCACCTGACATTATTGGTATCACCGAAACTTGGTTACATGAGGGTATTCATGACTTGGAGTTCAGACCGGCAGGTTAGGTTACCGTGCGAAATGATCGTCATAATCAAAGAGGTTGTGGTGTTGCATTGCTTTTTCGCTCGGATTTCATATTCAAAGTCCTCTTCACTAGACACAAAATCAGTCTGCTGTAGGCTTTACTACGGTAAACAATTCTTAAACATATGCATTTTCTAACGTCCCCCTAATAGTTCGTTGCAAGCTCTTGACAACCTTGACCAACTTTTACTGCAAGAGAATTTAGCTTCCTCAAATTTCATCTTACTAGGTGATATTAATGCCCCCGGAATCGACTGGACGTCTCTCTCATTTTTTGATCATGGTAATGCACATATTAGGAAATTTGTTGAATTCTTGTTATCATTTGGCTCAAAGCAGATCTTTCACTGTCCCACCCGTGGTGACGCAGTATTTGATTTGATTTTTCTCAGCACTGATTTTTTGCCAAGACGGGTTACAAGTACGAAATAATTGATGGTATCTCGGATCTAAATGCTGATTTCTTTCTGTAAACCGGCCGATCCATAATCAGAACTTTACGCTGTCCACGTTTTGAGACTTTTTCAGAGCTGATGACGTCCGTATCATAGAGGAACTATCCAATAATTTCGGCGCACTTTTGGCACTTGGACTATCTAGTGACGTTAATGCGCTCGTGACGTATTGAAAGCATCGTAAAATAATGTATATATATATATCCATTCGTTCCTTTGAAAACTAAGAAAAAAACAATAACCTTCCCTGGATGAAACGAGAACTGCTGCACTTATTGCGACGTGCGGGTAGACTTCGCACTAAACGCTCGAACAATCCTCAGGCATGCGTTTTATACGCTCAGGTAAAAAATTACCTCCAGAAAAAAACCACCTCAGCCAAAAATTTCTCCCGTAATGCTTAGTTGCCGAAACTGCTCAAGTCTTACCCCCATAGATTCTGGTCTTTCATATCTCCTGGATTTTCTTCTTCCACATCTTTGAAAATCAACAACAGTGCTGTGAGCCATCCATTAGAAATTTCAGAAGCGTTTAATACATATTTTCAGTCAGTATTCAGCTCGGATGTTTCCAGCCGTTCAACATTTACAACTAACGATTCATATGCAATTGCTGATAACATTAGCCTAAAACGTGTTTTGAATCTCATACTAAACTTAGTTACTAAAAACCAGCCGGCCTTGATGGAATTCCGAATTCCTTTTTAGCACGATTCTCGCTATAAACATCTAAATATCTGTTCATTATACGTCAGAAGTCCCCTAAAGGTGGCGTTGTGCCTTCTTCCTGGAAAAGAGCTAAAGCAGTGCCTTTATATAAATCTGGTGACAGGCAGCTTTTATCTAACTATAGGCCTATTTCATTAACTGCAACCTCATGTAAAATACTATAACACATAATCTATAAGCTTATAATACTGTTCCTTGAAAATAATAACCTATTGAACAGCTTTCAGCACGGCTTCGGGCGCGGTTTTAGTACTGTAACCCAACTTACGGAGTTCATTCATGACCTTTCCCATTATATCGATTTAGGTAATCAAGTTGACACCATTTTCATTCACTTTAGCAAAGCATTCGAAGCAGTACTGCACTCTAAATTGCTTTAAAAACTCTATAATATACTAAATAACCCTCACTTAGTGTCTTCGATTTCCAGTTTCGTTTCTTTGCGTTCCCAATGCGTATGCTATGATTCTGCGGATTCGTCTGTAGTCGACGTCAACTCAGGAGTCCCACAGGGATCCGTACTTGGCCCTCTACTATTCTTATTGTTTATTAACGACCTTCAAGACCATGTTACTTCAAAAACACGCCTCTATGCCGATGATTGTGTTATGTACAGCCCAGTTGACTAACTCGCTGATCATCAGCGCCTTAAAGATGCCTTTGTTTCATTTCGTGACTGGTGTGCTTCTTGGAAAATGAGTGTAAATTTTGATAAAACTCTTATATTGTCTTTTACTAACAGACACATGCCCGTATGTTATGATTATATATGCAACGATGTACCACTAACACGAGTTTTTCAATACAAATATTTAGGCGTCATTTTTACACCCACCTTGTCTTTGCCTAAACATATAGATTACAGTTGTTGTAAAGCGTTAAAAAAACTTAGTTACATCCGCCGGACGTTGTCTGCTGCTCGAGGGACACTAAATTAGTAGCATACAAAACACTGATTCGCCCAATTTTAGAATATGCTTCCTGCGTATGGAAGCCATATAAACAATATGAAATTAATTGTATTGAGTCGGTCCAGAGAAAGGCTATTCCTTTTGTTTACCGTCGCTTCAACCGAGACTTTTCACCGTCAGCTGCTCTTGCGGAATTAAACGTCCAGTTTTTTTTTCTAAACGGTGGCACATAGAATTTTTGAAGGTTTTCTTTTCTTATAAGAACTCTCTTTCTCACCTATCAGATCACTCCCTTTTGATGCCTGCTTGCCCGACTTCAACTAGAGCTTATCATGCCTCTAATATCAGACCACTCTGTCCACGCACTAACGCTTTCAAATACAGTTTTTCCCCAGCGTGATTGAACAGTGGAGTTTGTTACCTGCCAAAGTTTGTTTGTTACCCCATTTCTGAATTTTCAAATGCTATTGCTGATGTATAGTTCCTTCACATTTTTATATTTCCATGTTCTTATTTCTACATATCATAATCAGTTTTCCTCGCACATACACCCACTCCTGCCATAGCCCTAAGTGGCTGCAGTATGTATGTATAAATAAATAAATAAATAAATAAATATATAAATAAATAACTAAAAATTATTAAATTTCCATCGTTCTTGCTTCTGATCGAAACTAGACAATGGTTCATGGCTGATTGCTAAAGAAACCTGCCAAAAGCTCTTGCTCTACTCCTTGCGTAAGAGGCGCACCTTTTTTTTGTTCGCTCATGTTAGGGTAGCGTGCTAAAAAAGGCAGGACATGTCGTCTAAGTACATGGCCACGCTTTCATTCGTGCGCTGATTCCGTGCCAGAAAAGCAGTTTCGGCCTTCTCCCTGCGATCGTTGTTACCATATGCAGCCAGCAGCTGCCGCCGAAACTCTTCCCAAGACGACAGAGAAATCTTGTGGTTTTCGCACCATGTTCGTGCCGTGTCTTCTCAAGCAAAGTACACAGTTCGCAACTGGCGTTCTTCACTCCATTTGTTCAACCTTCCCAATCTCTCGAAATGTTCTAACCAGTCCTCAGCGTCTTTGAACGAGTCACCATGGAAGGCTTTTGGTGTGATCGGATGGCTCACAATAAGCGATGCAGGTGGAACTTGGCTAGTCATGGTCGCTTTCTCAGTTAGCTCCCTTACCACAAAGAGAAGAAGACCGACTTCTGGTGAATCCCCGCGAAGACGACGGCTAGTTCGTCGGTGCACTGGCGTCAGTGCCACGGGTTCCAATCACCGAAGGTCAGGACTACGCTCTCTTCAGTCTGTGAGGCTCAGAATCACACATCGGGCCTCCACCAAAAATGTAGCGACTTTAGGCAACACAGGTTTGTAAAAGTAAAGCATTTATTACGGGGCGAGCTTGTGCCCAGAGTTAAAGAAGATCACTAGGTTGCCTGTGGAGCGAAGGCAGACAAAAACACGTTCTCTGCCAAGCCACTGTCCCCGAACGCCGCTTGCGGCCTCTCTTGGTGAAACCACGCACGGTCGCTCCCCATTGGTGGGGCAGCCCCTCGGTGCGAACTTGTGCGCACGCAGGCTGGCACGCAGGTGCCCTCCGCGTGTCTGGATGGACGCTGGCGGTGTCCAAAGCAATCTTCGTGGTACTTGAATGCAGGCTACGTATACATACATATACATACATATACATATATATATATATATATATATATATATATATATATATATATATATATATATATATATATATATATATATATATATATATATATATATATATATATAAAGTACGACGTACGTTGCTTAAGCCCAGTATGTCTTATTCAACTTGCATCAGCCACGATGGTGCCGACAAAGGCGATTTGCTCGAGAGTGCGCGCAGGCTCAATCGAAAACTGCGTTCCTTATTCTTGAGTGTTCAGACAGAGTGCGACAGGACGCGCTTTCCCAAAAATGCTCCCGTTCTCTGGTGCACCCGGGTCGAGGTGTGGGGTGCTTCACTCATGGCCTGATTATTAGGACTTCTTTGAGCAGCCCTACAGACAGACCAGTGAGACATCCCCGCATTGAGACGCCTGTACACTGCGCAAGCCCCCGCCTGCTTGGTGGGATCCCAGAATTCACTATCCTGCAGGGAGCAGTCCTGTCAACGTCCACTTCTGCTCAAGAAATGGCGTTGGCAAGCCTCACACAGGTGGTTGTTATAAACCTTGGAATCCCGGCGAGCTTACACGGCGGCGCGCTTGAAGACGCTGAAGACTGGCTGGAACAGTATGAATGGATGGCCGATTGCAATCGCTGGCATCTCAACCAGAAGCCATTGAATGTGTACTTTACCTTTGAAAGGAACGCAAGAAGATGGTTCGGCAACTGCGAGGGAAGCTTGCCACACTGGGTCGAGTTTTGCCGTCGGTTACTTGAGACCTTAGGACATACGAATGGATGAAATAATGCTCTCCATTAGTCGTGTATGCATATGCTATATTAGGGTGTCGCAATGATTGCCGCAGACACGGCATGTTTGTTTCACCGCGCAGATCCCATCACCGAGCCAGAGAAACTGAGTCATCTCACGCGTGGCGTCAAGGAACAGTTCTTCGCTGTCCACCGACAACAGTGGAGGAATTTATTAGGCAGCCCGCAGCGATCAAACGGACGCTGCAGCCACTTCACCGGAAATATGGTCGGCACTGTCACGGGGCATCTACAGGAACCAGAGTACTGGCAGCCACCAACGAAAATTATCTGTGCCAACTAATAACGCACATTATGGGCGATGACATTTCAATTGCAAAACAAATAGCGACGCCGAAGGAGTTCCCAGCCGCGTCCGTTCCTGAAGTAGTTGTCCAATTTGGACAAACCTCCGCACCTCGCGAACCATGTGTTAAGCCAAGTGCATATAACTATGCTGATACTGTCCATTGTCCACTCTCTGCAATACCAACGCAACACCACTGCCATAGCCCACCTATCTCCAACGAAACCCTCTTCGGTGACCCCAGCAGCTTGACAGGACCAATAAATGACGCACCATTGATCATCGACCAATGGGCTACAATTGTGGGGAATCCATACAAATTTTTCTCTTCTGCCCTCATCGTCAAGCTGGCTACTAGGGAAATTCACCTGCCACTACGTGTCATCAGTTTGATGAAAGCCGCGGCCCCTTTGCCGACAGACCTAAAATGAATTTTTAACCTTGGCGGTGCCTTCGCCGCGGCTTCCTGTTTTCTCCACAAAGTTCACTTCTTTGTCTTTGCTCCTTTTGCAGTGGGCGACTCGGAAACATATTCGAAAAAGCACTTCACGAAATGGCGATGCGTATTGACGCTGGCACGATGGCTGTGTTCACTGGAAGCTTTAGCATACCACCTCGTGCGTCCTCTCACCTGCCCCATCTCCCCGTAACCATTTTGCAGGCCGTTTCTGTAGACACACGCACGACTTTGCCCGAGACTCTTACCACGAAGGTGTGCAGGTCAGTGCAGCACACGGTCCTTTACAATGAAATATGCGCCCTCTCCCTTTATACAGAGAGACAGAGAATAAACTTTTGAAGGCATTGGTTCGGGAAGCCAACCGAAGCAGGAGAGCTCACGTAACCGCGGCCACGGTGGCGCCAACTCGAGCCCCGAAGTGACGATTGGCTCAAAGAAAACCCACGTTCACTCCGTTCTAGGGAGCTCTGTTCTAGGGATTGGCGAGGGGTGGGGAGGTCCGGGCAGCTCCACCGCCGCATTAGCGCCTGTTGGCGGCTAGACAAGCCCAACGGTTCATTTAGTAGGAAGCTCTTACTCTAAATGCTCGACAACGGTACGAAGCATCCCCCTCGGCTTTCTGTGCTACCACCCCCATCCTCCTTTCCAGCCTTCTATTGAAAATAAAAAGCACTTCCATAACCCACTGCCACACTGGCTTCTGCGCGCAGTGGCTCACGCACACTAGAAGTCAGCCAACATGGTACATTAAAACAATTTTTTTGAAATTACCACCGAAGTAAACACTCAAGCGCACGCTGTAGGCTTTGCTCCAAAAATATACATGGTGTAATCGGAGCTTCACCTAATTTGACTGTATCGCCTGTGCAGCGAAGGCACACCAAAAAACTTCCTTTGCCCGAGCCACGCGCTTCGAACGCCGCTCTTGGTGAAACCACACGTGGTCATTTCCTATTGGTGGGGCAGCTCCTCGGCGACAGCTCGGGCTCATGCAGGCAAGTCAGTGGGCGCATTCCGCGTGTCTTGATATAGATTGGTGATGTTTCGCTTTGTTGCAACGCTTGCGGATCTCAAATCGATCTGTGTGGTACTTGAAGTGCAGGCTACGTGGTACTATCCCCTCTCCTAATACGCATTGGCCCGATGAGTAAAAAAAGAACGTACAGTGTACGTGCTGCAGATTAGATCATTTGCATCACAGACGCCTTGCTGTTGTATTTATCTGTCATAATAAGGTTTCATCCACACAACACGTATGCGCTCTGTGGGATTGCGTTGCCTTGATCGCTCGTGTCCAGCAGACTTGACTTGATATGTCAGGTCACTAAGTCGGTGAACTACTTCATATGGACCAAAATATCGACGAAGTTTTTCGGACATCCCATGACGTCGGACTTAGGTCCACATCAATAGTTGGTCTCCCGTTTTATATAGCACTTCGCGGTGTCGCTGGTTAGTACTGCGTAGCGTCTATGCGTTGTAGGCGACATACTCGGTATCTTGTCAACTGGCGGGCTTCCTCGGCCCCTTATAGGAACTCATTCAAATCTGGAGGGCAATCATCGTCATCTGTCGGCAGCATAGCATCCATTGTTGCGGTAACTGCACGGCCGTATACAAGCTGGAATGGTGTCACCCTGATTGTCTCTTGTACAGCCGTGTTATAAGCAAAGGTGACATAGGGTAAAATTTCATCCCACATCTTACGCTTAACGTCGACACACATCGAGAGCATGTGTGTTCAGTTCTAGTCAGGCGTTCGGTTAAACCATTGCTTTGAGGATGATTGGCGCTATTTTTTTTATGGTCAGTATGAGTCATCCTCATCAATGATTGGATAAATTGCGCTGTAAAAGCTATTCCGCGATAAGTAATAAAGACTGTTGCAGCGCCATGCCGCAGGATCATGTTCTTTACAAAGAACTTGGCAACTTCAGCGACGCTTCCTCGATACAGGGAGTCTGCTTCACCATATCTCGTTAAATAATCTGCATACACCAGGATCCCCTTTTTCCGAAGTTAGGATGTAGGAAACGGTCAAAGAAGGTCCATTTCAACTTGTTGAAATCGTGCATTCGGCGGATGTGTAAGCTGTAGAAGGCTTGCCGGTTTCACAGACGGTGATTTTCGCCATTCACATCCGCGGGAACTCTTCACATAATGTTGCGCTGAAGTTTTAATTTGAACGAATAATTATTTAAATTAATTCTTGTCTATGTTCGGCTCACGCCGAAATTTCCTGATGTGGGTTCATCGTGACATGCTTGTAAAATTTGATGGTGCATAGTTGTGGGCACTGCAAGAAAAGTTTTTCGCGTTTTGGTCTGAAGTTCCCCTTGTATAGGACATTTCTTCTAGGACGCTGAGAGCCCTCCGGAAAAATACAGGGTATTTGGATGTTCAATACTTTGTGGTGTTTAATAAGTTGTAATAAATTTTCGTCACCGTGTCAACGTTCGCGATTTCTGTTGTTTTGACAATGCCTAGGTACGCAAAGTCGTCCTCTGTTAGTGCTGCGTCCACTTGTTCGCGTGACAAGCAGTCAGCAATGGTGTGGTTTCTTCCTGATGTGTATACCACCGCAAGCTTATACTCTTGTATCGGACGCTCCAACTTGCTGAGCTTCCAGTTGGATCCTTGAGGTTCACCAGCCAGCAAAGCGAATGGTCATCGCTGGCTCCTTTGAATGGTCTGTCATATAAAAATGGCCGAAATTTACTTATGGCCACGATCACAGCAAGGCACTCTTTCTCTGTTGCTGGATAGGTGGCCTCCGCTTTCGATAAGGTCCGGCTAACGTATGCTGTAACCTTTTTTTCGCCATTTTGCCCCGGGACGAGGATGGCAACGTGACCGAAATTACTTGCGTCCGTGTGTATTTCTATGTCAGCTGTCTCGTCAAAATGAGCAAAGATTGGAGGTGCTTGCAGGTGTTTCCTTAAGTCAATAAATGAACTCTGTTGCCCGCTTTGACACATGAAGGATACAGCTTCTCTTGTGTGTTTTGTTAGAGGCTCTGCAATATTTGAAAAATATTTGACTAATCGTCTAGAGCAAGCGCATAGACACAAGATGTGTTGTACTGATTTTTTGTTTGTGGGTGTCGAGAACTTTGCGGCCGCATCAGTGTTTTGGGGATCTGGACGAACTCCTTTAGTGCTGATCACATGTCCAAGGATCGAAGTTCTTCAAATACGAACCGACACTAGTCCGGTTGAATAGTTAAGTTCGCCAAACGCATTGCCTCCAACACTAACAACAGTCGATCTATGTGTTGGTCGAACGTTGCGGTAAAGATGACCATATCATCCAGGTATACAAGGGAATATCGCCATTTTCAGCCGGAAAGTACGTTAAACATCATGAGCTGAAACGCTGCTGGCGACAAATTTGAAGAGCTTTAAATTCAGAGTGTGCGGGGTGACAAATGCCGTCTTGTCGATGTCTCGCTCATCGACTTCAATCTGCCAATATCCGCTTTTCAGACCGAGGAATGAGAAAAATTTTGCGCACCTTAGGCGATCTAACGTGTCATCGATGCGTGGTAGTGGGTGCATATCCTGTTTAGACACACTGTTCAATCTACGGTAGATTACACAGAACCACAGTATGTTGTCTTTCTTCTTATCAAGCACTATGGGAGATGCCCAGGGACTATCCGAAGGCTGGATGACATCGTTTTTGAGCATTTCACGTATTTGGTTCTTGATAATCGCTCTTTCCCTTGGCGAGACTAGTTACCGAAGCTGGAGTACCGGCTTGGCTGGCTCCTCTAATACAATCCTGCACTGTGCAATAGTCGTGCGCTGCACTTTTGAACAACTATAGAAAGACTCAGCAAAATAATGCATCAGGCTGTGTAATTGTTGCTTTTCAAGTATGAAAGGTTCGGATTCACGGTAATCACTTCGAGAACGTCGCGAGTGGTCAGAACAGCCACTGCCCGATTCTGTCGTTTCAGAAAACTCCTTCAAGGAGGCAATAGTTCCCTTCGGAATGTGGTGAATTTCGTTCCTAATTTGTGGGGGGATATCTGCACACCCGTTACGGAGGTGAACGAGTCATCTTGCCGCACGCACGCTCATGTTCAAGAAATATATCATGTTGTTATCTGCTGTACCTTGCTGTTCTTGGTAGTAACGTGGGCGCTCCCCAAGCTGTGAACGCGTCGTGGTATGGGCATCGACGGTACACGTAGCAGGCTTCTTGACAGCCATAGCGGAGCGGGCGCTGGTAGGGGGTTCGCCAAATTTCCATCTTCCTTGTGTATTTACGCTGAGTGAAGGGTATGGGTGCTGGCTGCGGTGGTGGTGGACAACGGAATTCAGGCGTTACATGGTCCTTGCGCGATCGCGCAGGTGGACCTTGATGGCGGGTGATGGCCCCATAGGTCATCATTCCCGGCTGGGGCTGTGGCGATGACGTTTGCACATCAGCAAACTCAAGTGATCGCTGAACTTCCTCCTTGACGGTGTCGGTGATTGAGGCCACTTGAGGCTGCGATCTGGGGAAGAGCTCCTGCAATTGCTCGCGAAGGACCCCTCTGGTGGTCTCTCGCATGTCTTCTCTGCCGAGTAATTAAACATAGGTGTAGTTTGAGTGATTATACTGCCTTTTCCGCATATAGAGCGTCTTGTGAATGGTTGTTGCTTCGGAAACTAATTCAACAACATTTCTGGGCGTGTTCCCTGTCAATGTAGCGAAGAGCTCCTGTTTTTTCCCTCGCATAAGGAACCAATTTTGCTTTTTTGCTTTTCCTCAAGCACAACCGGGTCAGCATGGCAGAACAGCCACGTAATCTCCTCAGTAAATATCGCAATGGTTTCTTTGGGAAATTGTGCTCGGGATGGTAGCATAGCTTCGGCCCTTTCCTTGCCCACCATGCTTGTAAATGTCCGCCGGGAGCCACTACGGAAGAAGTCCCACATTGTCAGGGTCGACTCTAGGTTTTCGAACCACGTTCTGGTGGTGTCGTCTAAGGTGAAATATGCATGCCGCCACTTGTCTTCTGAGTCCCAGTTGTTGAAAGACGGGATTCGTTCTAAGGTCTCTAGCCAGGATTCTGGGTCTTCAGTCGGTGATCCATGGAAAGAAGGTGGGTCCCGAGGCTTATGCAGAAGAATGGGAGCCGTAGTCATGTGTACTTGTAGCACATTTTAGCAAAATGTTTTAATTAGGTAATCAATTGCTTCTCATTGGTGAACTTTCAAATTATTGCTTGAATTGCAAACATATCAATTACAAAGTTGTAGGGTACCTGAAATAACCTCCGAATGAAGCATTTATTGCGTGCTGAGCTTTGGGACGTTGTTTTTCCGAGAATAAGTAAAAGCGCGCGAAACGTGCAAAATATGAATAGTTGCATGCTCGCAAGCCGCTAATCAAGTGCCCCCAAGCGAACAGCCATGGATACATGGCTTTACTAACAGCGGCAGCTAAATACAGAGCTTCGCGCTATGTGATGGTTAAGGCATCATGGGAAAACGTTGCCGACGCACTGATAAACATAGTGGAGCCGTGGTGGGGGAGCTGGGGTGCATTTCGAAGCCGGGAAAGCATAGAGGGAGAAATTCAACAAGAGTGGATACGGACACTCGGCGAAAACTGCCAACAGGAAATACGCCACGCTAGCAATGATGTCGACCGTTTGCTGCGGCGAGCATCGAAAAAAAAGCAATCTGTATAAAGTAAACATACATTACTTTACAGTTTTTACTCTTTGCACGCAAAACAAAAAATATGTGCGTATAAATTAAGTACTTCTTCGCGACATATTTGAGTTACCTAGCGATAGGCCAATGGCGCGCCAGCTGCATGCGCCATACGTCAGAGACCGCGCCGAAACGAGTGAGGTTGGTTGTGCAAATGAGCGTTAGCCTGTTCGTTAACCCCTTTGCCTGTCGTTTTTTAATTTAGACTGGTTCCTTGGGCTCCCGACGTATTCTTGCGTTTCTTCGGCACCTTGACACGGCACTACTTTGCTATTGGACCACGGGAAGGTAAGAAATTTTGTTTGGCAGTCTGCGACGCAATTCAAGCAGTTAGTCTTATGCCACGGAGCCTGGACTTGTGACGCCGTTAGCGAAAAACGGCTGACCCCCACTGGCGCAGGTAATTTTAGTTAATGACTCGTACTGGGAGTTGTTCGTGATGAATTATAGGAGTCCCACATTAATGCAACCACGTTCGGTATTTTTTGAGTCCTGTCAGCGCGCCTGGTGTATTGGCGCATTAGCGAAAAGTAGTTAGGCCCTGTGACGCACTTAGTTTAACGTGTACAGAACATTAATGCGACAAGTTCCTGACGCTTTATCTGAACCCCAGCATGATTGTAAATCATTTCATTACATTTTGGGATAATTCTGAGGCACACTCGCTGCACGCTTCGTGATAAAACGAAAATCAGCTCAGCCGTGGTACAAGTCTGGCATTTACTGAATCTTAGTCGGACAAGTTTCTGACGCTTCTTGCAGCCCCTCAACAATATATATCTTCATTCGGTACTCAAGCTCGTCTATCTGATTGTCAAGAGTGATAACACGAAAGTGTGTTGCTTCCACTGGCAGAATGCGCAAAAGATAACTCCGATGCGCTCGAAAATCAGGAGCTCGAACATTCTTTCTTCTGAACGACTGAAAGGCTTTGCACCCAAGCGTTTGTCTTGAGTACCAGTAGAAGAAATTCCGCGAGCGTCTGACGAGCGTCTGTTATGGTTTGGTAGAGAGCCTCTGTTTTGACCCCAGCTGTGTACACCTGGCACACTATCACTTCGTTTGAAGCCGAGTTATTTTCAAAACGCCTTGTAGCCCGTGTATATTTTCCCTTTAAGCGCGGGAAATAACGCCCGGGAATGGAGGAATGCTTGGAAATTGGATGTTTTCGTGAAATGTCAGGTGTTTTTGGGGTTGAATCGTGTATATTCTACGCAAGGTATGCAAAAGGGAATTGTGTTTTTTTTTTTTGTAATGACGCCCATCCACTACTTTGGCACGTTTCACCACTAGAAGCATTATTCCTGTAAGGTAATAATTCCAATATGAGACATGCTTGTCATTTACTTTCTTCAGATGATTCCGTCCGGCGGAGCTTCGTACGTGAACTACAGCTGCTGTTTACCTGGCGCCACGAAGTTGGATGAAGGCACAAAAAGTCACAAAAGGAATTTATATACCGTAAAATACACATTTTCTGGTTTCACATGATGTGTGGCATCTTTTTTATGAAATTGCTTGAGGCACATATTCGATGCAGGCTTGTTAAGATCGTTTGCAATAATTTGTACCTAAAAGTAAAACGATTCCCCACCAAGACCACGCGCGGTTGAGCAGCAGAAACAAACAGAAGCAAGAAAGGCGTCGAGTAGAGCAGACGGCGTAACACGTTCCTGCTAGCGTTCAAAAATCGCGCGCCCACAAGCGAAACCAGAAGGGTTTCACCCCATCCACTTGGTGCGTTACAGTCCATTAGGCCGTTGGGCTCTACGAAGTGTCCGCTCTTGTTAAACGTCTTCCTGTATGGCTCTCGCGCGCCATATATGGCAGAAAGCGGGAAAGTTGCCCTGAGGGAGGTGAGGCGGTTTCGACTCCGCCAACTTCGTAGCTTGGACGGCTGCGCGGCGTTGCTCGCGCCGTATAATAAAAAGGGTTCTGCAGACGACTCATATCAGTGCGCACTGTGTTCTCACTGCTCTTCCGTCATAGCGATAGACCGCACGGTCACTTCGCTGGCTGCTGCTGACACCAGTGTTTTGACAGCGACTGTTCGCGCTCATCGAGTCTGATGTGTTCATACCTACTTGTGCGCGCTGACACCATGCTTGTTTAAATATTAAACGAATGTTTCCACCTTTACATGGCCTATAAAGCTAATATCCTTACTTCGTATAGCTGTCCACAAATTAGCTTTTGCATTAGATGCTTCGCCTTTCGGGTGAAACTGCGACTTTTTTTATAACTATTTCACTTTGCTGTCTTAGAACTCAATTTTACCGTAAAAACATTACCACAGTGTCGGTTTCGCTTTGTATTTGAGAAATAACTTGCGCATTGAGGCAGTCCAAGTAAAACTATGCCCAAATTAGCTTCATTGTCTAGCTTCTTGGTCTTCCATATCCTCTGCGATCTCATCTCGATTTTTGTTTTCAGCTATGTAGGCTTTTTTCAGTGCATCCCTATAGCATGCTCGGAATATTTTAAAGAAGCACTTGCCCAGCGCAATAGCTACCGTGCTTCAGAATTATGCAGCTGCAGCGTATGCCTATAACAAATTTGTCTAAAGCATGTGAAGAAATAAATGTGTGTCCAAGTTCCAATAACCATCATAAACATAGTGTACATCTTGTGATCCTTTCATATTCGCAATAACATGTTAAAGGCAGCTGGCCTGGTGAGCGCTCTCAGCGAATGTATGCTTTATTGTACCCCTTAATTTTTTCTTAAATTCCTCTTCACATTCCTTCCTCAAATACTCAAAAGCACACGCTAGTGCGCACACGTCAGGTAGATTGACACACATAGAGTATTTTATGAGGTGGGAAGGGCAGTGAAGGACTACTAATGAGTTCTTCCATATCTACCTGTGATCTAAATCTGGTTACGCGTGTGATAATAGGAAACTAAAATGACAGCATCGTGAATATTGCCTAGACGTTGCGGGAACATTTTAGCTGCGTACGTGAAGGCGGATGCTAGTGTGACTGTGTCGATGTTACTATGCGTGATCATTGCATTTCAGTTCATTGGAAGATGAATTATCATTCTTCAATCAATCGTTGCAAGCGCGCCAGTTCGTGATAAGATAGATAATGTAGGCTCAGCTTAATTAAAAATTGACATGGCAGTCAGGTGCTTTGCAAGGAAAACACAGACTCCGCATACATGATAGTTTACATGCTCTGCAAGCAGGAGAACAATGCCAATCGCAATAGCTAGAAGCTCCTAGAATTAATAAAGTGCCCAAGCACACATAGACCGTCCTCCACATCGGTGCGTTGTCATCGTGGCCGCTTCGCAAGGCAGTCAGAAGTACCGCAACTCCAGAGGTGGCTTGTACGAGACGGTGACGTAGCAGCAGCAGTGGAAGCGTACAGCAGGCAGGCAGAAAACCAGGCCACTGAACGATAGATCAGTGGCTAGCCAGCCATTGTTACCGCAAGCTGCGGGCTCATCCAATCATCTAGTCTGCAGGTGGGTGCCTCCTTGGTCCCAGGCCGCGAACACGACTGGCCGCCAGGTCCTTAGATGAAATGCGGCACCACACCGCTACGACAGCAGGCCGCCGCTCGCCGGGTGAGCACCAGCACTGAGCAGGATATTGGTCTCACCAGGTACGCATGGCTGCAGGTTGCCTAGTTGCAGAAGGTTGCGAATCAAACCGCCGGTCAGTGAGTTATGATCCGAGTCGTTCGACGCTGGATTCGCTCGAGCCGCACGCTGCTCTCGCACTTGCGGCCACGCGTGTCTCTTTCTCGCGTCACGGCCACACAATCCATACCATCACTGCCGTTCCTTCTTCGCCTCATCGTGGCAACACAATCCACATCATGACAGTTATCATCACGACATTGTATATCGCGGGCGCCGACTATTCAGCTACACTCCGTATTGTGTGCAATATAGCCTTTGTCGTGAAGATGACTTGGTAATTATCACATTGAGCAATACATATTTTATATACATGAGGGAGAGAGCGGCAGCCATACTAAATTGATCGGGCATTTCTCAAACAAGTTTCTTACTGCTAATGTCACAGTAGGAAGGAAGCATAGTTATTTACGAAAAAAACATGTGCGTGCTAGAACAAGTGTGCTGTTTGGTGCAGCACAGTAGAAGGTGTTCTTTATTTCTTTTCTTTTTTTCGTATTATGCCTCCATATCAATCCGCCAAAATGATCCGTTGCTTGGTAAAAAAAAAACTATACATAATGCAAATTACAGAACTCGCTGGGCTGCTCAGGAAGACAAGCCTAACGATGCACATACTAAGTTTGCAAATACGTAATGGTAAACTTTTTAGTAAAACAAAATCAAAGAAAGAAAACAAAACTGTCTCCAAAGCAGCAGAGAATGGGGTTTCAATTTACAATATAAACAATGCCTCATTTCTACGGTCAAATAAATACTTCTATGAAGCTTCTTATAATGTGTCCAACGTCATGCTTCCACCTCGAGGAGTAGGGCTGCAGCAATGCTGCACATTGCTGCAGAATGAAAACCACTCAGCTTGTTCCACCTGTCCAAGACAATGGCTACATAGCTCGCTTTATGGAACGCCATTGATATGTCGACACCTACATAATCACGAGAAAATAGTGTTGGATATGGCTGGACGACGATGATCACTTGTAGTGCTATCGGCATTGTGATGATAGCCATGCTGTTACACGGACGCATCTCAAGGTGCTTTCGAAACAGCTCTGATTGTATTATGTTGTGGTCAGAGCCCAATCGATGTTAGTGACCGATCTCTTCTTTGGCTAACAAAAATAAGTTATACCTATGGGTATCCTTGGTGTTTGTATGGGTTCAGTCCAATATAATGAACGGGAACAGCTCCACAATCAGCCACCGCCATACAGAGAAACAGCATGTTATTGAGAATTTGCCTTTGAGCAAATATTAGAAGATGTTGTGATTCAGTCCCCATGCTAATGACCTTGCCAGAAGTATGCTCGACATGGCACGATGTGAAATCAGAACTGAAGTGCGTGTTTTTAACTTAGCTAATTTACGCAAATTCACGCGGGGTAAAGCTGCTTTCTGCAAACGGCCCATGATGGTGCGGGCTGTGACTGCTACGTTCAGTAGAAGCAGTGTGGAAGTGCTGGTAAATTCTCAAATGTCGGCGAACATTTCAGATGAATATGGAGCCAACCTTCATATTTCTTTATTCACTTAGTATATTGTCATAGTTCCAACGCTCCATCATAAGTTGCAATATAGAAATGAAACGGGCACTGAGAATTAATATATGAAGCACATGAAGAAAACGGCCGTCAACGGATAAGAAGTCACGGGCTGATAATAGTCGCGAACAATTCTACGTGGAGATGAAAGGAAATATATTGCGACAGAGCTTCTGCATAGGTGAGCGCGCAAAGTTTTCCGGCAGCATATAGCGGCGTTATTGGTTGTTCTCAACAGCCGCATGATAGACGCAACTTCTAGGTTTGACAATTTTACGTATGTCACGCAGAAGGCAGAGCCGCAAAATAAATAGATTTTATCAGACAATGGTGTATTCTGCATAATGTTTATTAAAAAAGCTTTCTTTGACTCTTGTTTTCTTTTTCAGCTTAAGCTAACGTCAAATAAAGAGGCGGACTTCAGAATTGCCCTCGCGTGTGCGCACTTTGCCGCTGTAGCTTTCCCCTCATTGCCGTAAATAGTTGTAGGCAAGCAAAGTCACCATGTGCTTCTTTGGCTCCTACAATGCTTGTAAATCCAGCCATAATTTTGAGATCACCAGCAACCAAAAAGTGAATGATCTAAAAACCCGAGGATACCTAAGCACATGTTATGACTTCTGAATTCAAAGGAATAATTTTTAATTTAATGCAACTAAGCGGTCCAACAACCGGGGCGAATTTAGAATGCTGAAGAGACCTTGGGCTGACCAGGAACGCGAGAAGAGTCAAAGCTTCCTAGGGCGAATTCCAGGGTGACGTTGCATAGGGGCGACGCCCTCTCCCCTTACGCAACACCTAGCGCGCCATCTTGGCACCAGGTGTTCATTTTCGCCAGAACTGTTTCATCTAGGTGTACAAGTAAAGTGGAGGTGCAGCCAATGGAAACTTAGGTGCCATTTCACTGCTATAGACGCCGGCTTGTTCGCTCAATGGGTCATTTCATGCATTCGCTTCAAAAGAAACCAAGATCACCTTTCAGTATTTTACCAGTGGGAAGCACGAGATTCATTTGTCCTTTTGCAACACTTTTGTTGTTCATACTGTTAATAAAGTGTTATTTATTGCAAATTATAGCAATGTAAGATTGCATCAAATTCTGATGGCACAATAGTGTCACAAACACAGTCCAATTGCTATTAGCAGAGATGCAGAAAAAGAAACTTCTTATTGTATAGGAATTAGAAAGCTTCGTCAAAAATCTGTTCAGAAATCTGTTCCTCACATATTATTGAAGTTGCTCATAGACTCAATTCTGTTATTGATATGTGGTGTTTTGTTAGCCCTTTCTGAATCGGCAACGCGCACCGAACCCAACCGTTCGTGATTCGTTTTAGACTAAAGCTTAAATTTCGCTTTCCGTGATGTTTGCATGCATGTGTCTTCCTTTTATTGCTCCGAGAATTTAGAGAAAGTGCCCAAACAACCCCGCCCCCATCTCGTGAAGTTGCTACTAAACCAGCTCCTTCATTTCTACCAGATCCGCAAATTATACTGCACGCTTTCTGAGTTGGCTGTGCAGATGCACTAATCAAAATGAAACATTCCCTCACACATTAATATGGACATGATTTAGGAAACTGTTAGTTATCAGCAAGTTATGAACTGGTAATCCTGCAAGAAGTACTCCAATTACGGTGATAAAATAGTTACAAAGAGCATCTACTAACGATCTAAAATGTGTAAGTTCCTTCCAATACATGCTAACCCGCAAGGGAATAAATGACAATTTTGTTATATCTTTAAACAAATAAAAAAGCCATCGTCACAAGATAATCGCAGTTTGCATTTCAGGCTATGTGGAAACACGAACTAATCGTAGTGAAAAATCTAATCCTTGCACATCCTCTTTACGACTCTTTCTGAAGTAGAAGCCTGTACTCTTTTTAAGAATGCTGAATGATGGAAGCAGGTAGATGCCCCCTTAGCAGGCTATGTTCCCCTTAACAAGGGGCAAAAGGACACATCGTAGACGATCATGGGACATATAACTACTGTGCAATCTATTTGCGTCTCCTCAGCTACTTAAGCATACCAGGAAGACATGGCCATGTTGTTCGCACCTCCAGGATGGCGATTGTGATGCAGTAATAATACCAGTAAAAACTATTGACTTGACTAGAGAAGGGTGCAAGAAGTATGCAAACACTCATATTGTATAAATCTGCGTCTATTCTCAACCACGATGGAGACGCGTTAAATTTAAATTTATTTAGTGGCGGTCATCAGTGATCGATGTTACACTGTCCAACAGTGCCCACTGAGCTCGCTCACTTCTAGCGTACAATCTGTCAACAATAGTACACACGTCAGATATTGCGACTGCACACTAAACATTTTTACACCCTTATGGGTGTTAAAAGGGGTGCTTTGGCCATTTACACCCATGTCCACACCCTTTCAGCACCCTTTTCGACCAAAACACCCTAATATAAGGGTGTATCCACATATAAGGTGTGACTTTGCTCGGAGAAGGGTGTTAAATCGACGAGTGAAGGGTGGTGAACGCATTGATGCATACATCTGGGTAACGTGTACAAGTCTACGCATTGAACAATGTGTTTATGCATTGCATTTTAAATACGAAAGCATTTTATGTCCTTTCAGGTCAGATGTTAAAGAAAGTAGAAGAATATAAATATTTAGGCGTCATAATTTCATCAGATATTAAATGGGACAAGCAGGTAACATATATTGTTAATAAATCACTGGCAGTTCTATACTCGTTAAAACGCTCGCTTAGATCCGCATCAATAGATACTAAACGCTTAGAATACCTGTCACTAGTTCGCTCTATACTGGAATATGGTTTCCCTTCCATAAGCAGTACATAGCAAAATTGGATAGCGTACAAAGGAAAGCGATTAGATTTATTTTTAATAAGTATCACCGTCTTGACTCCCCCACAGAACTATTAAGGCGAGCTGAACTTCCCACTATACAAAATCGAGCTCGACTACTTCGTCTTAAGTTTCTTTTTCTTCTCCTTAATGGCAGTACGAAAATGAATGCGAGTGACTACTTGCTACAGACAGATACACGTAGTTCTCGAACAAAACACACCAAGCACTTAACAGAATACAGATTATACAACGACAAATTCAGGTACTCCTTCTTCCCACATGCAATCCGTGAATGGAACATGTTGCCCGATGACGTTGTCACATGTACATCACTCGAAACTTTTATCGCAAAGTTATCAAACAATGCTCTGTAGCTACGATCTGCACATAGGTGAGCTGCGTCGTACAATGGCATTCTAATTCACTTAGCAGTGTCTTGTATTCTGCCGTGACATAAACACCTGCTGAATCTTGTCTCTTGCGCATTGCACATCTAAAAAATTTACATTTTCTTTGTTCTTCTTCTGTGTGCTAAACATTCCAACATGGCGTTTACTACCATTTTTCCCCGCTCCTGTTATAGAAATTGTGTAATGATTATAGAGTGCATATGTACTGCCTTGTTCACCCAAACTTACCTATGTCCGCGCCTACTTGAACTGCGTTCTCTTGAATATGTATCCTGCCCCTTTCCTGCAACAGCCTCATATGTGAGGCTAGCAGTATGTTCAAATAAATAAATAAATAAATAAATAAATAAATAAATAAATAAATAAATAAATAAATAAATAAAAGCTGGCCTTCTGCAGAACAACAATGCATATGGGACCCTGCTCATGCCAATCTTGCCATTTCCCTTGAAAGCATTCAGAAAGCATTGAGGACCGCGCCGCCCATTTTATTCTCCCAAATTATCCACGTCATTCTAGCATCACGTCCATGAAAGGAACAATAGGTCTACCTGACCTTTCGTTGCGTCGCAAGTACTTTCGTCTCTGTCTTTTTCATAGAATATGCTACTTTAACCCTTCTCGTAAAGAAAATATTTTCACCACACCAAGTTCTCGTCTCGCATCGACCATCAACACAAAATTGATGTGCCATTCTTCCTTTTTGCCAAGAACAGCCACTGAATGGAACCGCCTTCCCGCCTCCACAGTCTCAATTTGTGACACCACTAATTCAAGATCGCCGTTCAAATTGTCTTACAGTTTGATTTTCTATTCTTGCCTTGCACTGCAAATATTGTATATTTTCACGACTTCTTTCTGTTGCGCCTAATAGGCCTTGAAAGTATGCATAATAAATAAATAAAATGTGACGTCATCACCGTCTTGTATGACGTCACTAGTGATACAGAAGGTAGTAAATACAAAAACGTTAATTATGAGCAATTATGGGTAATTAATGTGAAATAATGGGAATAAGGGTGGAATAAATTGCATTAAGCTACGTACAAACTATAGCACGGTGGATTACGGGAGATTAAGGTAGAATTGTGTAGGACACGTGACAATGTATGGACTAACGTATCACGGTCACGTGACAGTTGCAAGTGTAGATACGTGAAGTGATTAAGTTTTCGCATTCCTAAGTGACTGTCGATTTTTTTTCGAGGTTCTGATGTTACTGGCATGACGGCCACTCCAAAAATGTATCATCCAGAAAAAGTACGCCCTTTCATTTACAATTTATTTATCATTATATTTCGTGCTCACAGTAATATTAACATGCAATTAAACACTTCTAGAAAAACTGCAGCAGCAGAACGAAAACACGCGAGCATCTTGCACAATTCTGCACGAATATTTCGGTGCCCTTAATAGCCCAACAAAAAGTGGCGAAAGGGAAGAAGCTGTTTGGATGCATTGCTGAACAAACAGGGACGTGCTGTCAGACGTGCCTCTGCTGTACAATGGCATCAACGTACAATTTGCATGGTGAAGCCATAAAGAAGACATTCATAGAGGCGAGATCACGTTGGAAGTTCTGAAACCCGAATTTCCACGTACCTTGCCTAATTTATTCAGAGGTTTACTAAGCTACTGATCTTATTTCTAAGCGCATCCTCAGACACAGTTTGTAAGGCTCAGCCTATATATTAAGGGCTGGTGTCATCAAAGCTGCAATTTCTTATCCACAGCATACGCTCTTGCGAACGCAGTCTTCAGTCTCCTCATGAATGTTTACGCGTCGCTGTCACACGACCAAGATGTGAGCCTCTTTATCGAGCCAGGATATCGCTGAAACTACGCTGTGACCTCACAAGGTTGCTTCGTCGGACGCAGCGAATAATCTAATCGCACCAGCAGAAGAGCGCCGATCGTCTCGCTCACGGTCCCGATTTGTGTACTGCACCCTCAGTGATGCAGCACAGACTGCGCCCCCCCCCCCCCACCAAAAAAAACATATGCTCGGCACGAAACGTACAAGCAACTACCCGCCTCACCGCTCTAGTTAGAGACCACAACGAAACAGCAGCACACAGGCGGTCAGGCGAGCAAGCAAACCTGTCACAATAAACGTTCAATTTGCGCGGTTGCCCCCTGCCCAATGAAATGCGACCGGAAGTGACGGGGGGACGCTGCCCAGTGACTTCGGCGCGCGGCAGGACGGGAAGGCGGAAGCTGCGCCATCATGGCATTTTCTTGCTGACTGTGTTGGCGTCTCGCGCTGCGCGAAATAATTTCAAACGTGTGATAAGTTTTGTGCGCGGTGTAGAAATAGATGTGGCGTGTGCTTTGTGTATTACTCGTGCCCCACTTCAAAGCAAAGCGCTCGTACGCACTGGAAGATGGATCCACGAAGGCTGAAACGAGAAGTTGCAACGTGACCGGTCGGTAGTACTGGCATAATGGAAATTTCAGGCAAGTGCCCGTTTATTTGGTATTTGTTTTGTTCGCTCTAGAAGTATCTCACTGTGATCTCGTAGCGTAATTCACCAATGTAAGAGCAAGAGCAGCTGCACCCCTAGTAGGGCAAGTTAACTAGCTTGATCGCGCCCCGTGTGACTAATATTAGTTTGTCAAACCTACATCGGGCGTGGTGCGCCTGCATAGTTACGCTTTGTTTCTCAACGCTTGAACGTTCATAGATGTGATTCTCTTGTGCGTTCAACGCGGCTTCTTGTAATACGGTCGTTCGCACTTCAGTTAAATGTGGTCAACCACTTGTGCGTCGCGTAGAAAAAGGACGACTGGTTTTGCCACCTTTCCAAGGAACCGGCGTGGTATTGGTTCTCCCTGATGCGGTCGCGTGTTGCTGTTGCTGCTTGCCGGACGCCTTCAGCATGTTTTTGGCTCGCTTTGTCTGCGTGTGTGCGTGCTCGCGCTCGATTTGTGTGTGTGTGCGTGTGCACGCGTGCGTGCGTGCGTGCGCTCAGCTCAGCTCGCTTTATGTGTGTGTGCGCGTGTGTGTGTGTGCGCTCGGCTCGCTGTGTGTGCGTGCGTGCGCGCGCGTACATGCCGGTTTGTATGGGCCGGCGTGTTTGCGTGTGTCTAGTGCGTACGTGTTTTGTGAGTGTGTTTATGCGGGTCGCTGTGTGTGCGTGCGTGCACGTGTTAGCGTGTCTGCCTGCATGTATGTGTGCTTGTTTGCGTTTATCAATGTGCGCGTGCGCGCTTTTGTGTCTGCGCTTTTAGAGTGCGTATATTTGTGTGTGCGTGCGAGTGCGTTTTGTGCGCGTGCGTATGCATTGCATAAGGCCGGTAGAGTTTTACTCGCAATAAACTCTTCCAATTTGGTGCAGCGAGTGTTTCCGCCTGAAAGCCGAGTTTGGTTTCAAGCCACCCTGGACAACTGCTGTATGAGGCGCCGTTTCTCGGGATGACCAGTGCAAAGGCGTCAGGTATACGCTTCGTCCTTTTTCCCTCCCACGCCTTCATGAATCGATATCCTTGATTGTTATTGTAAAAGGAACGTTACATCCAGAGCATAAATAAATGATTAAGAAATCTGGTAGTGTGTTTCGCCATTACACTAATTCTGATCTTAAAGACGTGGATTTCCCATTAGCCCACTTTTCCGTTGATGCAGACAACGGCTGAAATTGTTAATGGCAGGTTATTCGAGACGTTCTACGTATATAGCAATTGTCTTCAGGAGCTTTAATGAATTTTGAAAATTTTAAGTGTTGTTGTGCTTTACATGCTTTAGGTCTCTCCGAGTAGTTTGCATGCCCTTCGACAGCTGTCGCCTATAGCCCTATTGAAATTCGTAACTACAGTTTGGAGCACTGGGGAAGCTAGAAGGCTTGTCCTTGCTCTCGAGAAAGTGTTTAAGCTAGAAGTGTAAGTTGAGGAGTTTGGGGCTGGTCACACAAAGGCTTTTTAATGCCTTAGCAATAGGAGTGTCAAGGGATAAAAAGTGCAGTGTGTCAAGAGTGGGAAACTGCTCATGTGGTAGAGGCTTGTGTGTGTGTGTGTTTTGTATGTGCACGTGCATGCATGCGTGTGTGTGAAGTCGCTCCTCACAAGGGAATATGTGTGTAAATTAGCTGCTACTTTGCTGGCGCTGTTTGCCAAAAATTGGCAAGAAAACACAATAATCAATATAACTTGAAATAATAAGCTTTGCAAAGCATGCTGGCACAGTAGCGACAGCAGCATATGAGCATACAGACATGCAGCTGTGTACAATCTTAATGCATGACTGCTTCTTTTTCAGTAAGCAGCACAAAGTCCATACTTTTGGCTTTTCTCATGCAAACCAAAACGAGGCTCATTGCCAGTGATCTTGTCTTTTGTTCTAATAGCATTTGCTTATCTTGAACTTCTAGAGCGTCGTTTCTCGCAGGTCATGCAGATGATAGCAGCAGTTACACAATGCCCAGCCTTGGTGCCCTCCATCAAGAGCAAGCCACTTGCATTCGCCTTCAGACAGATGGTTGATGTCTTCTTGGAAGCAGTTTGGAAGGCAACATTGTAAGTAGATATAGGTGTATAGTGTAATATAAGATATGTTATAATTTAAAACTCTGAGGCTCCTTGGCGGCCTAAGCTTGATATCATGTGCAGTTGTGTGGGGTTTTAAATATTGCCGATGGTACAGTGCATACTGCAGGTATGACTGCTGATCCAAAGTATACACTTGCACTTTCTTGATGGCCTTTCATAATGAGGATTTTCTTTGTGCAAGATTATTCACAGAATGGGGCATTGCAGCATCATATTCTTTATTGTGCATTCAGTGCTAATTTCGTATGACCTTCCTGCTACCAATTGCAGGAAAGGAATATTTGTTTACTCTCTGCAATGAGCTTGTTATTTTCTCATTGCATTACACTCTACCTTTAATTAGTTCCCATATAATTCTCAAAACCATAAAAGTTGAGCTGTTCTTATATTGAATACATAATATCAATATGTGCCGGATTGCAATCTACACTGCAAGGGATTTCAAGAAATTACAAGAAACCAGGACCTCTCGTGGGCGTTAAAAAAACATTTCTGCATGCCATGCACCTATTTATTGTACTGAGCTAGCTGCTCATGAAAATTGCAAGCATCTTTCATTTCACACAGTTTTGCAGGATATAGCAGGCCTATCATTGTCTCTAAGTACAACCTTTGCTCCTTTGCATCATGAAAATTTGTCGAAAGCTTAATTTGGGAAAAGTCTTGAAAAAATGAACGTTTCATAATTTTGAAACTATGTATTGGTTGGGGCTTGAGAATTTTCAGACATGACCATGTTGAACCTAGCCATTACGAACGAGAAAAAAAGACATGCACAGGAGCACTCACTTAATCAGATGCAATGCTTGTGGTCATTTTCCTTGTGACAAAATGTACTTTTAAGCGAGAGAGGGCGAGTAGCCAATAGCCAATTTATAACCATTGCGACTCACGTGCGTAGTGGCAACACAGGATGAGAAATGGTTGTGGCTCTGAGGTTCATTGAATATGTGAACACCTAAATCCAATCCCCCCCGCCCCCCCTGTGAGGGGTAACCGTGCAATATGTTTCGGGCTGAAAGATGATTGTTTTAGGAGACAAGAAATTTCAGGCTCTAGTTGAGAGGCTACAGAAAAAAGGAGCATGTAAATAGTCGCAGATTAACATAAACTGCGTAGGAGGGGCATCACAGTTTAGAGCATGAAGTAGAAATTGGGACCATGAGGAAGAATCATAAGTTTAAATAAGGGAATACTACTTGTGAGTATTGCCAAGCTAACTCATTGAAAGAAGGGGGTGTGCTCTAAGGGAAATAGTTGAAATACGTGCTAAATTTTCCAGAAAAGTATGCCGAAATGCCAATTCTTTCTAAATTAGTAAATAAGAAATACACAAATTTTAGGATACAGAAAGGGTCTAATAAACTGCATTGGAGAGTTGGCGATCATTGGGCTGGATGCATGTATTGCAGGGCAAATGAGAATTCCAGTGGAGTTTTCCTCATTTTCATTTTGTGTGCACTCTGTAAAACAGTACGCTTTGTCTCCTAGTGTAATAATGTGTAAAAACAGTTATTTTTTCATGCCTTGTGCATCTCAGTCTTAATGTGCCATATCCCATAAGGTTGTCAGCTGCAGTACTCATAAAGTGTAATGCACAGATATATTGCAGATTTCATAATGTCAATGTTATATTAAGGTCACATACACACTCCTGGAAGAATGTCTGTTGTTGAGATGTCATCGGTTGTGTCCTTAAATTTTATTCTCTTATTTTCTATGGTGAAAAGGCTACTGTACATTAATTTGCTTTTGCTGCTGTATGTGCCATGTTGTATTCACATGACATAGTGGTTTAGTGTTCACAGTAACACGCAATTCCTAAGTTTGCAAAATAGAAATTTCTCCTACCTTTCACTTGTCTTGCCCAGTTGCCTGAGCTGTGCATTGTGCCGTCACATCAATTAAGTTTGTTACCTTAAGGAGCTTGTTGCCTTATCAAATTTTCTGCAGTGTACATGCATAATTGCACAGACTGAACTATCATGATTCTCTTATTTTGCTAATGCAGGATGCAAGATTCCAGCGATGCCATGCGCTGCACTTATTGGTCAAGGTGCTCACAGAATGGAGTCCCTGCATCTCATGGTTAACCGTGAACAGTATTCTTTTTTTCTTTTTGAATGCTAAATGCCATTTGCTGCATCAACTGCATTTTTGCAGCTCAAATGTGTGCCATATTTTTTCTAATTTTGAATCAAATAATATACACTGTTCAGTATGATAAAAAAATGTCGTACAGCATGAAGAAGGACTGCGAGAGACGCGTACACTGCGCTGACTTCCAAGAATATTTTATTGCGTTGCCACATCGTGTGTATATATGCAAGAGGGGCCATGCGCAGAAAATGAAAGGCAGTCACAAGGGGTGTTCTAACAGCAAGTCATTGTACTTCTTAAAAACATGGCCACTTGAAAAAAATAAACATCACAGTTTCTATCTGTTGAGATACAAGACTCCACTAGGGGTCAGCGTGATAGAGGGGGCACTAACGCACACATTACCCAGTTTTCTGGTGAAATCAGCTTCAATAACTTACTAGGTGAGCTGTGTCTCGCTAAAACTTCGGTATCTTCAAAGAGGCGCATGCAGCCGCAGTCCTGGCAATGGTTGCCCAAGTGGCCTTGAACAGTGTTATGGACGTTATAGTGCTCTCTTGAAAGATCATTTAGGCACCGGCCTGTTTGTCCAAGATATTTACTGCCTCAAAACGGGAATTAGGTAAACCGCATTCATTGCACATATCACAAAACATTTTCTGTGCCCGACAGCAACAACTCCAATGCGATTTAGGTGCCTTTACATGCTTACAGAGCCTTGCCAGCGTTTCCGGGGCTGAGCAAAGGACTGATTCCTGCACGTTGCCTAATCTTTTTTAGCCTATGGGAGACATCATGCACGTACGGTAATACTGCAAACCTGTCTTTCAACCGTCTGGTTCCTTGACGGAGTGGGCTCATGACATTTTGTGTTCTTCAGAAGCTGTTCCGCTATGGCTGAAATTAAGGCCAAAGGGTAGCCAACCCAAGAAAATGATCAAACTGTGCAGCAAGATTATGTTGCATCGCGTGTGAGCAAGATTTTTTGAGGCTGTTAACGAGGAAGAACTTTACAATACCTCGTTTAACAAGCTTTGAATCTGCAGAGTCAAAGGGCGAGAGTGACTTCTTACTTCTCGGTTCGAAGCACTAGCACACATGTTTATTTGCAAGGCACAGCCTGAGATCTAGAAAGTGCAAGGAATCATCAATAAGGACCTCATGTGTTAGTTCTAGATGCTGCATCTCTTTCTTAAAGATCCTCAAGACTCCTGAATTAGCAGGCTCAAAAGCGTGATCAGTGCAATCAATAAATACCAGGTAGTCATCCACAAACCTGCACACTTTGACAACAGGAGATGCATCTAGGTGATGTTGAATATTGCAATCATGATGAGCTAGGTAAATATCACTTAGTGGCGGCGTCAGGCATGATCCTATACAATATACAAAGGAATGGTGTTTGTATAGGATCATGCCTGGAGCCGCCACTAAGTGATACTTGTCTAGCTCATCATGATCACAATATTCAAGGTCACCCAGATGTGTCTCCTGTTGTGAAAGTGTGCCGGTTTGTGGACGACTACCTGGTATTTATTGATTGCACTGATCATGCTTTCGAGCCTGCTGATTCAGGAGTCTTGGAGATCTTTAAGAAAGAGATGCAGCGTCTAGAACTAATGCATGAGGTCCCTATTGATGATTCCTCGCGCTTTCTAGATATCAGTCTGTGCCTTGCAAACAAACGTGTGCTGGTGCTTCAAACCGAGAAGTAAGAAGTCACTCTTGCTCTTTAACTCCGCACACCCAAAGCTCGTTAAATGAGGTATTAAAAGTATTGCGTTGTTAACAGCCTCAACAAATCTTGCTCACACAAGATGCAACATAGTCTTGCTGCACAGGTTGATCACCTTTCTTGGGCTGGCTACCCTTCGGCCTTAATTTTAGCGATATCGGGACAGCTTCTGAGGTGCACAAAACGTGATGAGCCCGCTATGTCAATTAACCAGCCGGTTGAAACACAAAGGTTTGCAGTTCTACTGTATGTGCATGATGTCTCCCATAGACTAAAGAAGAATGGGCAACATGCAGGAATCACAGTCGTTTTTCTCAGCGACGGAAAAGCAGGCAAGGCTCTGTAAGCGTGTAAACACGCCTCAATCGCGTCAGAGTTGTTGCTCTGTCAGGCACAGAAAACGTTTTGGGACATGCGCAACGAATGTGGTTTACCAAATTCCCCTGTTTTGCGGCAGTAAATTTGTTGGACACAGACAGGTGCTTAACCGATCGTTTAAGAGAACACTATAACAATGTCCATAACACTGTTCAAGGCAACTTGGGCATCCATTGCCGGGACTGCGGCTGCGTGCCCCTCTTAAAGATACGGAAGTTTTAGTGAGACACAGCTCATCCGGGAAATTATAGAAGCTGATTTCACCAGAAAGCTTAATAGTGTGGGCGTTAGTGCCCCCTCTACTGCACTGACCCCTAGTCAAGTCTTGTATCTCAACAGATAGAAATCGTAATGTTTTTTTTAAGTAACCATGTTCTTAGTACAATGACTTGCTGTTAGACATCCCTTGTGACTCCGTTTCATTTTCTGCACATGCCCGTTCTTATATATATATATATATACGCACACACACACACAATGTGGAAACGCAATAAAATATTGTTGGAAGTCAGCGCAGTGTATGTCGTCTCTCGCAGTCCTTGTCCTTCGCGCTGTACGTCATTTTTTATCATGAATTGCCAACAATCCGAAGAAACCACCCTTGTTCAGTATATTTATAATGTTTGATACAACCATTTCTTGCTGACAAATGTTAACAGTGTGATATTTGACTTGAACTTATGCATGACTGCCTGTGCCGTGTTCCTTTAGTAACCAGAGTATGTATGATTTAATAAACCATATTTGCTAATTTGCATACTCACATGCTACAGCAAGCCCTAATCTTGTATTACCGCATCTAAGTGCAAATAACTTTTAAATTTACTATGTATCTTAACACACTGTCCACCTCTTGTGCTCAGCGAAATCGTTTAATCAACGGTGGTTTATTTTTATCAGGCCTCCTACTGCACTTTGCACCCAAACGGTAGTAACAGTGGAATATTCAGTCTTTTGAATTATAGTATGAAAAGAACCCATTTTCAAACTACATATTGTAAACAGACCAGTGCCTTCGGGTTACAAAACAAAATTTATAGAAAGTGGAATTGTAGTTAGAAAATCTGCTACACAGCACCTTTAACCCAGACAACTCTCGTTTCACAAAAGAGAAACTATGTAGGCACTAAAAAATTTTACATATTTTTCGTGCTCAAGTAATCTTGTTGGAAAGAGAAAATTAGCAATAATGCTCCTGGCTTAAACCTTACTAAAGCACGTCTATGCTTGGAAAGTATTGTTTGTCTGAATAATGTTGGCCAGTTGTGCTTTACATCGACTTTCCAAACTTCATAATGCCTTGCGATTACATTAGTGTACGAAATAACAGGTGTCTTTCTTGTGCGTTTGCCCTGCATTTCAATTACTTCCCTAATTCACCTCTGCAATATTCCTCTTTTTTTTTTCAAGGCATCAACACTTGCATTTTTGTTCATTGGAGCCTAATACTGAAAATTTATTCCTTTATGTGGCCCAAAGCACTGCGAGGTCAACTCAGGCTCTTTCAGTGCCGCTATATATAGTTTCTTCTCTAATAACAGATTTCATCAATACATATATTTAGATACCTTTGTGGGAAATGTGCATTTTCTTGTACTTACCGATGTGTTTGGTGATTGTGCATGTTTATATTTCACGTGATTTATGTAAATATTGTACTCTGTATTGCAGCATGCAATAAATATATTTACATTTTTCTTGAAAATGCAGCATATATCTTACCAGTCTGTGTTGCATGTTATGTGGATCTGGAAATCATGATAACTGTTGGTGTTGATATACATGCTGAAAAGTGTCAAATTTGCTAGGTTTCATTTGTGCAGCGAAGACAGGTTTTGCAATATACACCATGAATTACTATATGTAATGTGATCCACACGTATAGGTGTTGTGTATGCCCATCGAAGCTTCAAGGCCGGCTTGGTAGCCGAACTTGTACCTTCTGGCACACGTTAGAGTCACGCGTGAATCGCTGTACATAGTAGTAATTGAAGGCGTGTACGGCCGAACCTGCCTTCCATACACACTAGAAATAAAAGGGTGTACACCCTTCCAACACCCACATAGATGGGTGTTAATTTAGACTAGCACCCTTACACCCTAAATATATTTTGCTGGACACCCTTCCTCTAGGGTGGATATAATGGCACCCCAACTGTAGGGTGTATACAACAGCACCCTTAGGGTGCTCGTCTGGCGACAAACTGATTTACACCCTTAAGGGTGTAAAAATGTTTAGTGTGTGGTTCGAAAGTAGGAATTACGATTGACTTTATCCTTATCTAGTTCGCGTTCGAAGGTGTCCGTGTAGTAACAGTAAATTTTTTATCGAACTGAATTCGTATCGGGTGCGATTACTTAAAGAAAATTTCCAAGTGATACCACCACCGGGAACCTTGGACAAGGCACGAACCAAAACTATTTCATTGGGTGTCGCCAAATAGACATCAAAGAAAGCGAAAGGCAGAATATCTGATAATATATGCATGACTTTTGACGGCTAAGTGCAAATGGTCCAGTAATGAGCTGTGATCATCAAAAGTGCCGCTGAAGAGCCAAAGAATGATTTCACGCCACACCAGGGTATCATCATCGTTCGGTGCGCGAATGTTTGTCTTTCAAGCTACATGAAAATATAGCACCCCTGACGTTCCTCTGGCCCTTACTTCCACTTTCCATGCATGAAGCAGATAAAACCAAGACCTTCGAGGTTAGCTACTAATACTCAGTGATCTGGATGCTCGTTTTGTGATTTCTACGCCACCTATTGGGAAAGTTGGCAGATCTCTGAGATCATGGCTTTCTTGTTGAGCGCTGTTTTCTTTCTAAAGCAAAGCCCGAATCTGATATTTGCAGAGGTGCTCTAAAATAAAAAAAAACGGACAGTAAAAAGATTAGGTCACGTTGTAATGAATGTGACATACTAGAATTGCAGTAGCTTTAATTACTGAGTACCTAATTGTAAATACGTTCAATGACAGGGGCGCTGAAATGGCGAAAATTATGACTATGATGAATGAGGAAGCCTGGAGAACAACATTGGCCACCTGACAGAGTAGTGCCAAGGGTACAAATATTATTGGAAAGTATTGTCTAGACTGGTAAATGCGATTTTTTAGCACTGTTTTCAAAAAGAGAGATCGTCACATCACATGAAAATGCGGACACATCAGCAAGAGGAAGTAAGTTCAGCTGCAAGAGCTGAACATTGTTTCATTTCTGCGCACTGGGCTCTCTACACGCTACGAGTGCCACGTTAGTCGGTGCATGTTCCATGTGCTGCAGAAAGCGGGGTCAAACGTGCATGTAAACTTATTTATTTATTTATTTATTTATTCAGGTATTTATATGTTATTTATGGTATTTATGGTACCATTTTTATGGTATTTATATGTTAAAGTGTTCGTTTCTTCTATGTTGTACTCCGGGGAGCTGGGAACTAGTCAAGCTGACTTGTCAGCTTTTTTTCCCGCACTCCCTCACTTCATGAGTGAAATAAAGATTATTATTATTATTATTATTTATTTAGTTATTTACTCCAATATTGCAAAGGCTCCCGAAGGGGTTTCACATGACTGGTAGACGTGTATATTTCATTAAACATAAGTTAGTCATTCGATGATTTGTTTAAAATGAAGGGCGTTCTTAATAAGTACAGTTTAAGCGGGAACGTCATTCCAGTCTCTTGAGGTATGAAAAAAAAATTAAGATAGCTGAGCGGTGCTTCGGACAGGAGGAGGAATCGCGGCCTTGTATTGGTTAGTGCGGCTTGAACTGCGTTAAACTGGCCAACTGTTGGAGGACTGGGGAGATGCATGGGAGAAGTTGTGTAATATGAAGAAACGGTCAGAATTTCGGCGAAGTACAAGGCTAGGCAGGTTAGCCTAAGACTTAAGACATGTAGTACTTAAACTAAAAGAATAACCAGAGAAAATAACGCGCGTTGCGCGATTTGGAATTCTTTATAACGTGTTAATATTGTTAGCTTGTTATGGTTCCCACACAGAACGTGCGACTTTAGGTCTTATCAACGTATAATATGCTAGACATTTGACAAGGGTGGGAACATGTAGGAGGTCACAGCGCAAGTAGCCATGACATATGGGGACATGAAATGACATGACATGAACCATGAGACATCGTAGTGAAGACTGATATCAATGTATGCGTAAGCGCTAGCGGAGGAAATAATGGAACCATTGATTACATATTCACGGAAGGGATAGGAGGGCCTGCGGTGGAAATATAAAAGGCATGACTTTTTGTACGCAAGCTCATTAACCATTTTTGCACCAAGTTTCGCTCAAGAAACGATCAGCTTGAAGAGCTAGTACCCCATCATTATCAATAATTTACCGATAGCGCACGCAATTATCCGGAAATAACGTATTTGTCATGCAATATATGTCGGTAGGTCAATAATACATACAAGAAAAAGCATGGGGGCAAATACAGTTCCCTGTGGAGCGCCATAATCTATGGTCAGAAGGGCAGAAGAGTGATAATTAGCATAGGGTAATTGTTGTCGGTTAGGTCAAAAGGTACGTATCCGCACAAATGCATGGTGTCGGACATAGTATCGTCAGTTCTTGAAATAGTCCGTAGTAAGGTACTCTGTCGAAAGCCCTCTCGATGTTAAGGAACAATGCATCGACGGGAGTGCTACTGTCGAGACTAGAATTGATATCGTTACTAAACAGTGCAAGTTGGTTGGCGCACGAGAGACCTTTTCGAAAAGTATGCTAGCGGGGGTGAAAAAAATTACTGAAATCTTCTTCTAGAGAGGATAAAAGCTCAGTCAACTCTGCCGCTACGGCTCAGTTTATATTTACACTGTTAAGTCTTCTTGCACGCGTGCAGAGTTTCTATCATGCCTAGATGACTCGAAAAAGTGGTAACTAGCTTTCTCGTGATGCACAGCTGCGAGTTCCACCTCGTCGCGTTGTGAGATTTCAAATGCAGACCAGCCACATTGAAGACTGTTTTCATGTCGGCAGTGCTTGTGCGTATAGATGCAATGATGGCGCCACATTCTTGTACGACTTCCTCGGAATTTGGGTGCAAAAGGAAGGGGAGGACGACCATTAGTGTATATTGCACGGTAAATACAGGTAGTGAGAATAGAAACATGCAGTGAAATAGACTTTCAGAAAGGGAGTGTTCAGATATGTAATTGTGCAGTGTTGCACTTGGCTAAATACTGACAGTCTTCAAGGCGGCATTAGACAAAATAAAGCGGGGACAGACAGATTCGTTTCCTCCAGCCCTACCACAAATTGTGTCCACACTATTACATAAGCTGCACCTTCCTGTTCTGTAGGAATAAATGTCGTGCACGTAGTACCAAGGCTACGTCACTACTGCTGGTACTGCGTGGGTCCCAGCGATTACACTGGAACATTGGAAGACTGAACTGTAAAAGCCGATGCGCTTGACCAACTGGTCAGATTTTCGACGATCGCCGACGGCGTTCGCCGCTTTCGCTTAGCTTTGAGTATAGCCTGTTCTTGTGGGCACAGGTTCGCCCAATAAAGTTAGTTTCGCCATTAATCGTTTTGTTGCTGCGTCATCGACCGTCACTACCACGTGACAGTATTGCCACGTTGTAGTGACGATAAAGAAGACATTCGTCAAACTGTGCACGATGAAAGTAGGTTGTTATTTGGTGAACTTGTGCCCACAAAAGCAATTAGCGCTCGAAGCACAACGATAGCGGCGGGCGTAGTAGGCGACTTTCGAAATCTGATATGTGGTTGCGAGCCTGTCGTCTTTTACATCTGAGTCATCCAAGGTTCCAGAGTAATCCTTGGTACCTGCGTGTCTTGCAGGAAGTGCTATACAATTTACGTCTCCCATACGTGCACTCAGATTGCACACGGTTCGGTGACAACAGACAGCGGATAAAGCCATCAATAACATTCGACAAACTTCCGATACACTAGGCGCGTTCAGGGCTTAGCAATAGACAGATTTAGTTACATGTACGTAGAGACTTCACATGCGCAAATTTAAAAGACCTACCTACCTTACCTGCACGCCATCTGAAACGCGTTTAGCTACACGTACGCGACGCGCGCCAAAAGAGACCACGTAGCTCCATCTATCGGGAAATATGAAACTGCGGTAGCCAATTCAATCCTGTCACCGTATTTCGCTGCAAGCCGGCCGTCTGCACGTGCATGGTCCGCTATCGCTTGTTCGTGATCTCGCGAAACTCCCGTGCGAAACTGTCTACGTGCGTGAGAAACGCACGCAAAAAATTGAATCTCACGTACATCCGTGAGGTCAGCGCGGCCGCTACTTTCTACGCATGCGCACTGCTTACATGTAGAAGCTCTACGTACGCAAAGCCATCACGTAGGTGTAACTAAAACAGCCTAATACCATTTGTTAGACGGTGAAACGGGGTCAACCTTGAAAGATAAACGAGTACACGTATCAACGCTTCCCTATTAAGCATCGTCCCGATGCTACAAAGAAGAAAGCGAAAGAAAAAAACCGAAAACACGCTTATAAAAGAAGTAACAAAGAAATAAAGTGCCGACGTTTACCACCGCTGGTAGAACGGCTTAAGCCGTGAAATATGCACTATTTAAAAGGTCGTGAGTGGCGCCGTTGTGATAGCGAAATCCCGTCTGGCATGACCTCGTAGATCACTGATTGCCGTGTTATAGTTTGTTAACGAAGCTTCCCCTCAAGTCTAAATATTTTAAGGCAGTTTGTCGTGTGCGTATCATGGCCACGCATGCTTATATCGCCTTCCGTTTCCCTACCACGGTTGCGCTTTAAAACCACGGCGCTGCAATGTTGCTTTCCTCTCCTTCCTTCTTCTCCGCCATTAAACTGGCTCTCTTAACTACTACACGCAGAGACAAACCAACAGCGCGCCCATTAGATCCTATAGATGCGATGAATATTTACAATTATTATTAGGGTTATAATCATATTCGAGTGCTGATTGCCGTGTTATAGTTTATTAACGAAGCTTCCCCTCAAGTCTAAATATTTTAGGGCAGTTTGTCATGTGCGTATCATGGCCACGCATGCTTATATCGCCTTCCGTTTCCCTACCACGGTTGCGCATTAAAACCACGGTGCTGCAATATTGCTTTCCTCTCCTTCCTTCTTCTCCGCCCTTAAACTGGCTCTCTTAACTGCTATAAGCAGAGCCAAAGCAACAGCGCGCGCATGCGATCCCATAGATGAGATGAATACATATATATAGAAAAGTATCAGTCATAGCTCCCGTAGTATAGCCTTCTGGGTCGTTTCCTTTTTTTTTCTTTTTTTTTCTTTGAAAGTAGTCCTATAAGGGTTATTATAATTACACGAAGGTATTTCGCCCACGTCAGCAGCAGTCCTTGAGATAGCTATTCTGGCGGCTAGCTTCCCACGCTAGCGTGCCGCCCTCGCACCTGTTTAAGCTTTTCCTAGACACTAGAGATACACTATGTCCGCGCAAACTTGAGCGATCGGAAAGCGCGTTTTCCCCTCTTGGCCGGCGGAGAAGGGAGGCTTCGTTCCAGCCGCGGAGCTCTCCACTTCCCAGTAAGGTGCCTGGTGGTGGTCTCGTGCTGACGATGCCCTCTCGGTGAGCGCATATTTGCCCCCTCATCTTTTAAGAGGTTCAATACATACAAGCATTTGTCTCGCAAAGCAGATCTATTTCAAGGGAGTTTTCCACGTCTCAATAATTTCTCTCGTCGTATTCGAGTGCTGATTGCCGTGTTATAGTTTGTTACCGAAGCTTTCCCTCCAGTCTAAATATTTTAAGGTAGTTTTCCTAGTCTCTAAAGCCGCTCGAGTTCACTCGTCTCCTCGGGCGGCCATTTTTCCAAGAAAATATGCCAAGAAAAATCGACTGTCTCGGACATCAGTCAGTCCCTTTCCACGTAAATATGAGGCTCGGAGCAGGAGCTATGGCGCTTGAAAGTAACCTGTGGCTTGACGAACCAACCGACTGAGCTACCTTTCCGGGCAACATTGAAGGGTCACGAGTTCAAATCACATGTTATTTTCCTTTTTCCCCATTTTTTTCCTTCTTTCTTTCTTTTGAATGTCTTCTCCTTCATTTTATCACTGTACGGAAACCCTCCTAAAAAAATTATATATCCTCAATTATGTATGGCCACACATGTGCAGGTCATAAATACCAGGTTCTCTTGCCGAGTGCCATCCATGCGCTTTAACCGAGCTCAGATTGGTACACCTTCACTGATAAAATAGGGCACCACTGTAGGTTAAATGAGGCGTACAACTCTTGCGGGACCCGCCGTGGTTGCTCAGTGGTTATGGTGTTAGACTGCTGAGCACGAGGTCGCGGGATCGGATCCCGGCCACGGCGGCCGCATTTCGATGGGGGCGAAATGCGAAAACACCCGTGTACTTAGAATTAGGTGCACGTTAAAGAACCCCAGGTGGTCGAAATTTTCGGAGTCCTCCACTACGGCGTGCCTCATAATCAGAAAGTGGTTTTGTCACGTAAAACCCCATAATGTAATTTTTAATTTAACTCCTGCGGGGACGGTAGAGTATCCGTCTCCCGTGCAAGAGGACCGTGATTCAAATCCCGGTGCCGTGCAATTCTCCACCGGAAAATACAAAAAAAAACCGTGTGTTGAGAAAATTGCACAAACAGGCCTGGAGTGCGGCCTGATGCCGGTGACCGGAACCGGTAACGCACTCTCTCACCAGGGCAGGATTGACCACCCTGGTGCAGTACTTGGCCACAACCTCTTATATGAATACAACAATCAAACCCCGGCCCTAAGTCCCCAGCAGCCGCGAAGCAACTGACCACGGAGGCGGTCAGATCTGTGACGCTGCAGAGGGTGCTAAGAATACCTGGCTCCGGACAGGCCGCCATTGGAATCTGAACCTGGCAACGTTTAACGTTAGAACGCTATCTATTGAGGTGAGTCTAGCAGTGTTATTGGAGGAATTATAGGGTAGTAAATGGGATATAATAGGGCTCAGTGAGGTTAGGAGGACAAAAGAAGCATGTACAGTGCTAAAAAGCGGGCATGTACTGTGTTACCGTGGCTTAGCGGAGAGACGAGAACTAGGAGTCGGATTCCTGATTAATAAGGAAATAGCTGGTAACATACAGGAATTCTATAGCATTAACGAGAGGGTGGCAGGTCTTGTTGTGAAACTTAATAAGAGGTACAAATTGAAGGTGGTACAAGTCTATGCCCCTACATGCAGCCATGATGACCAGGAAGTCGAAAGCTTTTATGAAGACGTGGAATCGGCGATGGGTAAAGTCAAAACAAAATACACTATACTGATGGGCGACTTCAATGCCAGGGTAGGCAAGAAGCAGGCTGGAGACAAGTCAGTGGGGGAATATGGCATAGCCTCTAGGAATAGCAGAGGAGAATTATTAGCAGAATTTGCAGAACAGAATAATATGCGGATAATTAATACCTTTTTCCGCAAGCGGGTTAGTCGAAAGTGGACGTGGAGGAGCCCGAATGGTGAGACTAGAAATGAAATCGACTTCATACTCTGCGCGAACCCTGGCATCATACAAGATGTAGACGTGCTCGGCAATGTACGCTGCAGTGACCATAGGATGGTAAGAGCTCGAATTAGCCTAGACTTGAGGAGGGAACGGAAGAAACTGGTACACAAGAAGCCAATCAATGAGTTAGCGGCAAGAGGGAATCTAGAGGAATTCCGGATCAAGCTACAGAACAGGTATTCGGCTTTAACTCAGGAAGAGGACCTTAGTGTTGAAGCAATGAACGACAATATCATGGGCATCATCAATAGAAGTCGGTGGTAACGCCGTTAGACAGGAAACCAGTAAGCTATCGCAGGAGACGAAAGATCTGATCAAGAAACGCCAATATATGAAAGCCTCTCACCCTACAGCTAGAATAGAACTGGCAGAACGTTCTAAGTTAATCAACAAGCGTAAGACAGCGGACATCAGGAACTATAATATGGATAGAATTGAACAGGCTCTCAGGAACGGAAGAAGCCTAAAATCAGTGTAGAAGACACTAGGAATAGGCAAGAATCAGATGTGTGCGTTAAGAGACAAAGCCGGCAATATCGTTACTAATATGGATGAGATAGTTCAAGTGGCTGAGGAGTTCTATAGAGATTTATACAGTACCAGTGGCACCCACGACGATAGTGGAAGAGAGAATAGCCTAGAGGAATTCGAAATCCCACAGGTAACGCCAGATGAAGTCAAGAAAGCCTTAGGAGCTATGCAAAGGGGGAAGGCGGCTGGGGAGGATCAGGTAACAGCAGATTTGTTGAAGGATGGTGGTCAGATTGTTCTAGAGAAACTGGCCACCCTGTATACGCAATGCCTCATAACCTCGAGCGTACCGGAATCTTGGAAGAACGCTAACATAATCCTAATGCATAAGGAAGGGGATGCCAAAGACTTGAAAAATTATATACCGATCAGCTTACTGTCCGTTGCCTACAAAGTATTTACTAAGGTAATCGCAAATAGAATCAGGAACACCTTAGACTTCTGTCAACCAAAGGACCAGGCAGGATTCCGTAAAGGCTACTCAACAATAGACCATATTCACACTATCAATCAAGTGATAGAGAAATGTGCAGAATATAACCAACCCTTATATATAGCTTTCATTGATTACGAGAAGGCATTTGATTCAGTCGAAACCTCAGCAGTCTTGGAGGCGTTACGGAATCAGGGTGTAGTTGAGCGATATGTAAATATACTGGAAGATATCTATAGCGGCTCCACAGCCACCGTAGTCCTCCACAAAGAAAGCAACAAAATCCCTATAAAGAAAGGCGTCAGACAGGGAGATACGATCTCTCCAATGCTATTCACAGCATGTTTACAGGAGGTATTCAGAGGCCTGGAGTGGGAAGAATTGGGGATAAAAGTTGATGGAGAATACCTTAGCAACTTGTGATTCGCTGATGATATTGCCTTGCTTAATAACTCAGGAGACCAATTGCAATGCATGCTCACTGACCTGGAGAGGCAAAGCAGAAGGGTGGGTCTGAAATTTAATCTGCAGAAAACTAAAGTATTGTTTAACAGTCTCGGAAGTGAACAGCAGTTTACGATAGGTAGCGAAGCACTGGAAGTGGTAAGGGAATACATCTACTTAGGGCAGGTAGTGACCACGGATCCGGATCATGAGACTGAAATAACCAGAAGAATAAGAATGGGCTGGGGTGCGTTTGGCAGGCATTCTCAAATCATGAACAGCAGGTTGCCACTATCCCTCAAAAGGAAAGTGTATAACAGCTGTGTGTTACCAGTACTGACATATGGGGCAGAAACCTGGAGGCTTACGAAAAGGCTTCTGCTGAAATTGAGGACGACGCAACGAGCTATGGAAAGAAGAATGATGGGTGTAACGTTAAGGGATAAGAAAAGAGCAGATTGGGTGAGGCAACAAACGCGGGTAAACGACATCTTAGTTGAAATCAAGAAAAAGAAATGGGCATGGGCCGGACATGTAATGAGGAGGGAAGATAACCGATAGTCAATAAGGGTTACGGTTTGGATTCCAAGGGTAGGGAAGCGTAGCAGGGAGCGGCAGAAAGTTATGTCGGCGGATGACATTAAGACGTTTGCAGGGACAACATGGCCACAATTAGTACATGACCGGGGTAGTTGGAGAAGTATGGGAGAGGTCTTTGCCCTGCAGTGGGCGTAACTAGGCTGATGATGATGCTGCTGCTGCTGCTGCTGCTGATGATGATGAGTGGTGCCGTTGTGATAGCGAAATCCCGTCTGGCATGACCTCGTAGATCACTGCGCCGATTTGTCAGATGGTCTTTTAGGGTCGGAAATAGGGCCGCCGAAGTTTCTCATCACGACCTTGTCGGCGGATTCAAGTGCAAACCCAACCACGGTCGCAAGGATGGTATTCCACAGTTCGTCGTCAGAGACTGTTGCGCCGGCTGTCGGTCCTTTCCTGTTTCTTGATGCGGAGATGGGCGAGTTATCGGGCTTCTTCGGCTCCTTCGGCTTCTTCGGCTTCTTCTTCGGCGAGTTATCGGGCTTCTTCGCCGGTGACGTGCGTGAACATGGTGTGGAGAGTTGTCGTTGGGTTCCTGCCGTAACCTAGCTTGAATGGCACTTTAGTGAAGCTTACATACAAAAAGACGGCATCCCGCCTCTTGTGTTCGACGTCAACGTGCATTGCCAACATTGAGGGGAGGATCTTTTTAGCATTTCATGAGTGCATTCGTCTGCAGATGGTAGACAGTTGTCCTTGTGTGGCTTGTCTAGCTATGGTGCAGTATGGCTTGTGTTAGTTGGGCTTTAAAGGCTGTTCCTCTGTCGGTGATGAGGAATTGCGGGGTCGTCGTGTCGTAGCCACATATAATTGACGAAGAATTTCGCCCTTTCTGCCACATTTCTTTTAGGCAGGGCATTCGTTTCCTTTTAGCGGGTAACGTAGCCAGTGGCCAGGGTGATCCAATGATTTGTGGACGTTGATGTCAAATAAGGCCCCATAAGTACGTCCTGATTTATTTAACGATCGGCAAGGAGGCTCAATCGGCTATAGTAATCTCGCTGGCCTTGTCGGGGTCTTGCGTCGCTGAGAATTACGGCATATCTTGACGTAATGGGTGACGTCAGCGGTCAGGCGCAGCCAGTAATACCTTTCCTGTATCTTTGATAGCGTCCAGGAGAATCCGAGGTGCCCAGTGGTCGGATCGTTATGTAGAGCGTGCAGTGCGTCTGGACACTTTGCTGAGGGTACAACGAGAAGGTATGGGCTGCTAAGTTCTTTACGAGGACGTCATTTTCGAGTGAAAATGAAGACAATCCTCGCCTAAATCTGGTAGGGAAAACGTCGGTGTAGCCTTCCAAATACTCAACGAGGTTTTCTTGCTTCGAGTGGCCTCGTTGCTGTAGAGTATTGTCTTTCTCGCTTAGTGTTCAGTGGAAGGCATCGTCATCCTTGTCATCTTAGGGGGGCAGGTGAGCAGTCGGTATAAGAGTGCTTCTGTCGGAATCTATAGATGATGGTTATGTCGAATTCCTTTAATCTCATGCTTCATCGTGAATGCAGGCAAGGCGTTCCTTTTCCGTCGTACGATAAATGGCTTCCACTTTAGACAGCGACGGACTAGCATAAGCAAGGACCCTTTCAAATCCGTGTTTACTTTGGACTAGGAAGGTGCCGAGGCCAACGCGATTTGCGTCGGTGTGGTTTTCGGTGCAGGCGTCTTCATCTAGGTGAGCTAGCACTGATGGCGACTGCAGGCGCTTTGAACTCTTGGACGCCTTCTGCTTGGGGCACTTGCCACTTGAGAGCGATGTCTGGGGATATTCTGGATGAGTACACGTAGTGTACAGTTCATTTCAGCCATTGACGATTGGATAAAGATGTAGGACTGAGCAGGAAAGGAGCGGCCCCAGACAATCACCAGCTGCCGCAATCGATAGTCGACTAGGTGGGCTCCTACAGAATACATCGCTGATTTTGTAAGGGAACATAATGGGTAATGGTTCTGCGATGCGCGAAAAGTTCTGGACGAACCGCCAGCAATAGGCACACAAGCCGCAGAGTCCGCGCACTCTTTTACTGTCAGTGGGCTATAGGAAGTTGACGTTGGCAGATGCCTTCTGCAGATAAGACTGAACTCAAGGTTTACTGATGACGTGGGTCAGAAACAAAAGCTCATCGTAAGCAAAGCGGTGCTTTTCCGAATTCAGATTGAGCCTTGATGACTTGATGGCATCTAGTACTGTCCGAAGCCGCCTCAGGTGATAGCTCAAATTCCCAGTGAAGACGACGACGTCATTTAAGTAGACGAGAGAGGTCTTCCACTACAACCCTGCTAACACACTGTCCATCACACGCTGGAACGTTGCAGGCTCTGAGAACAGGTAGAGTTCCATGAATTGGAATTCATAGAAGTCTTCGGCGTAATGAAGGCGGTATTTCCGCGATCCGTTTCGTCAACTTCTATTTGCCAGTGGCCAGTAGAGATCCATTGGCGAGGAGTACATACCGGTGCAGGGCTCACCCAAAGCGTCGTCTATCCGTGGAAGGGGGTATACATCCTTCTTTGTGATCTTGTTCTGTCAATGATACCGGACGCATAAACGTAGGGCTGCGTCGTTTTTCTTCGCTAAAGACTGCAGGAGTGGCCCACGGGCTTTTCGACGGCTGGATGATGTCGTCGCGCAGCATTTCGTTGATTTGATGCCGTATACCTTCTCGTTCTCACGTCCAAACTCGGTAATGACTCTGGTGGTGTGTTTGAGCGCAGGCTTCGGTTTTTATGGGAAGATTGACACCTGTCATTTGTGGAATCCGCAGTGACGTCGAAAAGAACCCTTTGAAGACGTTTGAGCTGTGGCTGTTTACTCATGGGCAGACTTGGATTTATTGCGAAGTCTGGTTCGTTTGTTGCCTTTGGTGATGTGCTTGAACTCCTGGCTGAAGTTTGTCAGCACCACTTTCGCTTTTCCTCCGTGCAGTTGAGTGATCACTCTTACTACGCAAATTACACGGTCGAGCAGTAGACGTTGGTCGCGCTCGATGACGCCTTTTTTGGGCGCAGGTGTTTCCGTGCGACTGAAGTGACAATATTGGCGGGAGTGAGGCGGCATGCCGACTTGGTTTTCAAATATTATCAAGGCATGCTCACTGGAAATCCGGCGATATCGCATGGTATGCAAACAGCGTTGTCGACTTCAACTTTAAAGCAATGACTGCATCTTGTTTATTCAGAAAGCCCATGTCGAGAATAACGTCTTGTGAACAGTGCTGGATTGTAACGAAGGTGGCAGGGTAGGTCTACTCATGCACTGTAACACTTTCTTTTCAGACTTGAGTGGGTGTTATAAGGTGGCCGCCAGATTTCCGGATGTAAGGGCCGTTCCATATAGTGTGGACTTTCTTCAGCTTAGCGGCGAAAGGTCAACTGATGACCGAGTAGTGGGCTTCTGTGTCTACTAGAATGGAGACGCTGTGGCTATCGAGAAGCAGGTTGAGGTCGGTGGGGCTTCGTGTTGTATTGCAATTGGGTCGAGGTGTCGGTTCACAGCTGGATCGTGTTGTGCTGCAGCTGGTACGTCTCGTCAGGTCTTCCTTTGTGGCGTATCTTTGGCTCCGAGACTTCGCCGGTATGGCGGACTATCGTTGCTACATCGTTGACATATATCTTGAAACCTCGTCGGCAGCGGCGGAAGATCTTCGGTATTTCTACTTACAGAAACCGCAGCTACATCGGCTGCTGCTCTTAATTTTCTGAGTATGAGGTTACAGACGGACCACGGGCTGGTAAATTGCACGGTCGGTGCTGCGGTGGCAAATCGCATCTTCGTGACGGCGAATGCGAAGAACGTCGTGGTCTTCTCTCTATTGCGGCGATGTAGTCGACCAGGCCGTTCGCCAAGCTGTGGACGCGGCTTGTTGACGAAGAAGCTTGGCAGCCCAAGTCGCGGTTAGGGCCCCGGTGCTAGACATGGCCCGCTTCTCCGCAGTGGTAGCAGAGCGGGTGGTGGTCTCGAGTGCGCCATGAATCTGTCTTCCTTTGGCAGCAACGCTGGGCGACGGGTGGTCGAGCCGGCCACTGCGGCAGCGATCGACGGCATTGCGGCATTACCGGGCCCTGGCGCGGACGCAGAAGGGTGGTATGACGCTGGGCTACGGCACCTTAGGTCATCGCTTGCGGCTGAGGTCGCGGCGACTCGGGTGCTCTGAGTGACTGCTTAATCTCCTCACAGACTATCTCACCAATGGATGCTACTTGAGGCTATGTCGATGGGAACATCCTACGCAGCTCTTCGCGTACGACCATTATAATGGTCTCGTGGAACTCGTTGGAGTCTAGTTTTTTTAACTTCGCTCTGTTGCGAATGCACTAGGTGGTTGTATTCGCAGATGCGCATGTCCCCCATCTTCTCTGTCGTAGTTGCCTCTGCTAAAACCCAGCTATGGTCTTCGGGAACTAGCGAATCAACCCGGAGATAATTGCTTGCATTACGCCCCGCATCAGGAAGGGGACTTTTTTCTGTTCGGACATTTCCGGATAGGCATCACAGAAAAAAGGACCATCCCTTCTGTGAAGATGGTGATGGTCTCACTGGGGAGTTCTCTACAGGTTTCCAGCAGAACTTGCGCTCGCTGTTCGCGCACGACGCTCGTGGCGGTTTGTAGGAAATGACGGCGAAATGGGACCCATATCGTTAAGGTGGCTTCTCGATTCTGGAACCACGTTCTGACGGCGTTTTCTGATAAGAAGACATGGTGCAGCTTGTCGTCGCTGTTCCGGTTGTTAAATGTAGCGACCCTTTAATACGTTTCGAGCCAGCTTTCCTGGTCTTTAAACGATGATCCGCGGAATGTCGTTGGATCCTTGGGCTGGTGGCAGCACGATGGCCGATGCCGGGCATGCCATTGTTGTTGTTGGCTTGGCCACTGTCTTTCCGGCCCTCTCAAGTAGAAATCCGTGCTCCGGGGCAGGTTTTGCAGCCTTCGGCTTGCTCAATGGTCGAAAGCGACCCTGGCGTTGTCTTCGGTGTGTGGGGTTGACGAGGGCGTCCCGTATATGAATGCAAAAGCACCTCCACCAGATGTCAAGTTGTAGTGACGACAAAGAAAAGAGAGAAAGAGAGACAACTACACATGTAAATATCTGCACGTCGAATGCGGAGTACCGTTGCGTTCATGGGGGCTGCTGATTTCCTGGATGAACTTTTGGACTGTGATATGTACCGAAAAGCGAATCGGTGTCATTTTCAAAATATAATGTTCAGTAATTGTACACGATAATATCAGCCGCTCACGAGCATCAGTTCGGGCACCTTGTGCAATGATTGCTATTCCATGTCTGTATTTGTTGTGCAAATAACCAAGTGTTCAGTGGGCTCACCGAAAATGCAGGAAGCGGAGCGTTAACAATGCGTCCCGTATTCTTGTTCCAGGTGGATTTGCAACCGATTGTCACTGCTTCTCAGACATCGCGCAGTCATACCTGCGCTGCTCGTGCTTTGGGAACAAGCGGCAATTTCTCTCATTTGGCAATCAGTTGGTCGTCAAGTTTTCTACACGATATCGGCAGCGCATGCATCACATAAGCCAGTCCGAACATGAAAAAGAGCAGCTCTAACACGGATTCTTCAGTGGGCTCGGCGAAAACGCAGGAAGCGGAGCGTTAACCATGCGTCCCGTATTCTTGTTCCAGGTTAGGTATGCACATTCACACTTTCAGCGATGTAAGAGGCGTTGTTGTGCCGAGTCTACGGACTTTGACTGCATTAGCCTACGAGTGTTATAATGTGTGCAAATTGTTGCTTTGTGCCGATGTAGAATTGAATCCGGGTCCTTCCAATGCTGTTATGCTCCAGACACTGATACAGGGCCAGAAGGCTATTAGGAATGATCTGGCAGAGCTTGAAAACAGTTGGAAGACGTCGAAAAATTGTCGATTCTTTCTGGTGCCGAATGACCCACCTAGAAAGAAATGTCAGAGAAATGGCACAAATAGTACACAATTCTGAAATCCTTAGCAATTCTGTTGAAAAACTTCGACAAATACTCATATTGCAACAGGCGCAATTTTCAGAGCTAGAAGATCGATCTCGGAGATCTAATGTTCTGCTTTTCGACATAGATGACAGCAAATGAAACCGAGGCTGATCTGCGATATAAAGTAATCAAGGAGGTGTTATTGGACAGTCATGGCGTAAAGTGTTTATCTATTGCTAGGATAGATCGCCTAGGAAAACATCCTGGAAATCGACTTGTATTCCTGTTTTTTTGAAAATTACATGGAAAAAGAAGAAGTGCTACGCAACTGCAAAAAGCTTAAGGGAGCGCGGATTTTCGTGCAAAATTTATTTATTTACTTTGTAATGAAGAAGAAGAGCACAAGGACAAGGCCAGCCAGATCGTCTGTTCCGTGCCTGCAGTGGAACCAGTGGGCCAGCCGGATCGCCAGTGCTTAGCACGAGCGTGAGCCGTTCAGGGAACTAGCTGTTCCTGCTCTGCGTGACCTTCCTTCTCGATTACGAACAGACGCTACCAACTGAACTGTTCAAACACTCCATTACAATTGGTGAAGTTGTGGGGTATTCAAGAACCTCTACACCCTGGGACTCCGGTCTCGGACTCTGCCTCCCATCATGCCTGACTCTCCCCAGCCGACGTCGCTGCCGCCCTCCGTTGCCTGCTCTGGCGCTGTTCCGCAACGTAATCCAGCGGTTTTCGTCGGTACAGATGAGCAGGACGTCAATGACTGGTTGTCTACATACGATACGATACGATAACTTGACTACAATCTGGCGGTGTACCTTTGACTTTTATCTCACATGTCATTTCTTGTATATCATCTATGCTTATTTCCGACTTTGTTTTATAACATGCTTTTTCGTCTTTCATTGTAAATGACATGTCTAATGACGCATTTGATCTGTAGATGTTGTTTATAATAGCCTAATGTGCTGAATATTGATATCACTATCAATGTTGTTATTAACCGAGTGTCCCACTGCAGTCCTTTCACTTTGGGATCTCGTCTGTATATTTAGCCTGTAATTACTTCTTTTTTGGAACAAATAAATCTGAATCTGAATCTGAACGGGTGAGCTTCCATAACCGACGGGACGGTACCGCAAACTTAAATGCCGTCATCTTCTACCATGAGGGAGTGGCTCACCTGTGGTTTAAAAATAACGAAGCCGACTTTCAGTCCTGATTCGCGTTCAAGGCCAGTTTCGCTGAAGTTTTTGGTCGCCCCACCGTCTCCATGTTGCGCGCCGAGCAGCGGTTACGAGAGCGAGCGCAACAACCCGGTGAAAGATTCACCTATTATATCGAATAGGTTCTCGACCTGTTTCAAACATGTGGATGCTTCTATGCCCGAAAATTAGAAATTGAAGCACATTGCGAAGGGCACCGTAGATGACATTTTCCAAATGTTGATCACCAAGAGTTCGCGCTCCGTAGCAGAGCTCATAAACTTGTCGCAAAGCTACGACGAGTTGAGGAGGCAGCGCGATTTGACCAGGCACGCCTCAGTGGCTGACGAGGCCCTCTCTTCCATGACCGTCTTCCTTGATCACTCCCCCTGCTCACACAAACCCAAGCTTTAGTGCGGGAAGAAATTGCACGTCAGATTTCTCTACTGCCCTTCGCTGAGCTACCCCAACAGCAGCAGCAGCCTCCTACAAAGCTCGCCCCTACGCTACGACGGGTTATTGAAGAGCAAGTTGCTGAGGTTCTACCTATGCAGCATCAGCAGTACCCTGTCGCCGCGCCAGTTACTTACGCATCCGTCGCCGCACAGCCTCAAGTTGCATAGGCTCTACCAATGCAGCATCGGCTGTGCCCTGGCGCCGCACCCTGTAACCTGTACGCTATACCCTGTACCCTCACCACGCATTGATGATGCTCTGGACAGCTTGATAGGTGCTGAATATTTTTCTACGATGGATTTACGTTCGGGCTACTGGCAGGTCCCGATTTCAGCAGTTAATCGCCCTAAAACTGCAATCATCACTCCTGATGGTATATACGGATTGATTGTGATGCCATTTGGCCTATGCAATGCGCCTGCTACGTTTGAACTAAGGATGGGCAATACCTTGCGCGGTCTAAAATGGAGCACGTGTTTGGGCAACCTCGACGACATCGTTGTGTTTTCCCCTGATTTCAGCCCGCATCTTCTTCGCCTGAGGCAAGTGTTGACGTGCTTGACCAACGCAGGCCTGCAACTGAACCTGAAAAAGTGCAGTTCGCCGGGCGCAAGTTGATGATTCTAGGTCATGTCGTATCACAAGACGGCATTTGCCCCGACCCATCAAAACTTCGCGCTGTGACAGAGCTTCCGAAACCTAAGACACTCAACGAACTCCGCGCCTTCATCGGTCTCTGTTCTTACTTCAGACGCTTTGTTCGCAGTTTTGCCAAATATGTCACCTCTGACACAACTCTTAAGAGGCGCCAACGACCCAGCTTCCTGGTCTCCTGCTTGCGACACCGCGTTCCTGACCTTACGCCGTCTCCTGACGTCTCCGCCTATACTGCGACACTACGACCCCACCGCCCCAATTGAAGTGCATACCGATGCCGGTGGTATTGGCCTTGGCGCTGTCCTTGTGCAGCGCAAGTCTCACTACTTCAAGTACGTCATTGCTTACGCCAGTCGTGCGCTGACCAAAGCGGAACGCAATTACAGCGTCACAGAAAAAGAATGCTTGGCCCTCGTTTGGGCACTCGTGAAGTTTCGCCTTTATTTATAGGGCAGGCCTTTCTATGTCGTTACTGACCATAACGCCCTTTGTTGGTTATCCTCTTTAAAAGACCCGTCTCGACGCCTTGCCCGCTGGGTTCTGCGCATTCAAGAATACGACCTACACGTCATGTAACGCTCAGGTCGCAAGCACACTGACGCCGACGCTCAGTCCCGCTCTCCGCTGCCAGCCGACACGGCATCCCTCTCCACCAATGAGGCGGTATCCTCGGTCGACACCGCCACCTGCGCATCGGAACAGCGCAAAGATCTTTGGGTGGCCTCTCTTCTGGATCTCCTTTCTGGCTCGCCTGCATCTCCCATCTCCCGCTCCCTGCGTCACCAGGCTGCCCACTTTGCTGTCCGGGATAACCTCTTCTATCGACACAACTACCAGCCTGATAGTCGCAAGTGGCTCCTGGTTATCCCTAAGACTTTGCGTTCCGAAATACTGACCCGAAATGTGCAAACGCAGGCATTTTGAAGACATATGACCGCATTCGGCAACGTTACTACTGGCGAGGAATGTTGTTTGTCAGCTCGTGCCCGCATTCCCAACGCCGCAAATCTCCGCCTCACCTGGCCCACGATTTATTACAGCCGCTTCCGTGCCCTGCTCGTGCATTCGACCATGTGGGAATTGACCTGTACGGGCCGCTACCGCTAACACCCGTTGGCAAATGATGGATTATTGTCGGAGTTGATCACCTTACACGCTATGCTTAAACCACTGCTCTACCTGCAGCGAGCACCAGTGACGTTGCATGCTTTCTGCTCCATCGTTTCATTCTTCGTCATGGCCCACCTCGGGAGCTGCTGAGTGATAGAGGTCGTGTGTTTTCGTCGCAGGTGGTTGAAGCACTGCTTGCTCAATGCCGCATAGTTCACCGGACCACCACGGCGTACCATCCTCAAACTAACGGACTTACGGAGTGTTTGAATCGCACGCTAGGTGATGCGGTCGCCATGTACGTTTCATCAGAGCATACAAACTGGGACATCATCCTCCCATTTGTCACGTACGCATATAACACGGCTACAGAAAGTACTACAGGATTTTCTCCATACTTTCGTCTCTACGGTCGCGATCCTTACCATACAATCGATACGGTTTTGCCTTATGCACCAGACGCATCAGAGTGCGTTCCCGTTTCAGCCGTCGCCTGATACGCCGAGGAATGCCATCAATTAGCCCGATAGTTCACTTCCGCCGACCAAAAACGACAAAAAGCCAATCGCGATGGCGACGCTGCGAATCCGAACTTCATTCCCGGCACACTTGTCTCGTTGCCCGTGCCTGCTACCACGCCTGGACTTTCGACAAAACTTCTCTCGCAGTAGGATGGACCATACCGCATCGTCGAAGGCACCTCTCCGGTCAACTATGTCATAGAGCCACTTACACCGACATCCGGCAAGCGCCGCCGTGGACGGGAAGTTGTTCACGTTCACCGCCTGAAGCAACTGTATGACCCGCTCGCCTCCACGTCGTAAGTCGCAAGGATGGCTCCGCTTTTGCACCAGGAGTAATTTTAATGAAGTGGAAGAGCGCAAGGACAAGGCCAGCCAGATCGTCTGTTCCGTGCCTGCAGTGGAAGCAGGGGGCCAGCCGGATAGCCAGTGCTTAGCACGAGCGTGAGCCATTTAGGCAACCAGCTCTTCCTGCTCTGCGTTACCTTCCGTCTCGATTACGAACAGACGCTACCAACTGAACTGTTCAAGCACTCCATTACAATTTATTTATTTAGACATACTGTTAACCCTCATGTGAGGGTCAAAACCAGTCAGGGAATACATCACAAATACCAAACTGATATTGAAGGAACATTGACGTATCATAAAACTTCAATGAAACATTGAATTAATTTCAAGGAACAAAACTATCAAGAAGAGTTTCAAAAGCTTTTACATCAGTACATTCGGCAATATGTGCAGGTAGCCCATTACATTTTCCGATGACGTTAGGAAAAAAACGCATAACGAAAGACGTTTGTGCGGGTGGCACAAGGACGGATGGTTGCACCATGATTTATTCTCATGCTAAGTCTACCATGTGCACGTATATACCTGTTTTTATCAATGTTTATATGACCCTGGATAATCTGAAATAATAACTTTGTCCTGTTCTTCTGTGGCCTAATTTCAAAAAATTCCAAATTACTTGAACTTAGCATTTCGGTAACCAAGTCTGTCTTTTTGTACCTAGAACATCTAAATCGGACTGCAAGTCATTGAATTATTTCCACTTGAGCGTTTACATCTTTCTGATGGGGACGCCAAAGTACGGTAGCCTATTCTAGAACAGGTGGAATAAATGTTTCGTATGCCATTAGCTTGACGTATTTGGTTGAGTTTCGTAGCTTTATTCGTAGCTTTATTAATTTCGTAGCTGTATTTCGTAGCATTGTACGCTGCAGTGCACGCATTTTCAATGGGGCTGCGCCAGTTAAGGTCATCAGCATTCAATACACCAAGATACCTAAAACTAGACACATTTGTCAAAATAACATAATGTGCGCGAAGGTGGTTTTGGCATCATCAATTTCCATGTCCCACTTCCGGCACCAGGTATGAAGACCTTCGAGACACTGATTAAGCTTTACCTGATCGTTTTTTTACGGGTAACTGGCGCCTAAAGTAAGCAGTCATCTGCAAAAAGCTTCAACACCACTGGCGGCTGAGCAACTGTAACTACATCATTTATATAAAGCAAAAAGAATAATGGGCCTAGCCCGACCCCTTTGGTGCCCCAGAAAATACCTCCAAAAATCCTAACACATAACTACTAATGCGTACAACTTGCATTCGACCTGTTAAATATGCTTCATTTCATTTTATTATATCAATATTGATACCTACTTGGCGGATTTTGAAAGCAGTTTATTAGGTCACACATTATCAAACGCTTTTCTAAAATCAACGCAAATCACATAAATCTGTTGGCGTTCGTCTAAAGCCACTGAAAAATTGTGAAACGTTTCGATTATCTGGGTAGCCGTTGGGAGGCCCTGTGTAAAACCATGCTGATTTGCATAAAGTAACTTATTTGTTTCCAGAAAATGAATAATGTGTTTTGCTTTTACCTGCTCCATGAGTTTGCAACATACATATGTGAGGGATACAGGGCGATAGTTGTTTGGAAGCAGGTGATTTCCACTTTTGATCACCGGAATATGAGCGCCAATCTTGTGTTTGGGAATGAGTCCATAAAGAGTGTTCAAAAATAATTTCTAAATAAAAAACATCCACTCGGCATATCGCTTCAGAAATGCCATCGGTATCCCGTCGGGGCCACTGGCCTTCTTTGAATAAACGTTTAGTAGTTGATCAAACAAGCCCTCCTGTTGAAACGAAAGAGGCTCCATAGGAAAACCGCAGGAATAGTTTACACCATCTGTGAAGTGATTATCTTTATCTCTGTGAAACACCGATTGAAAAACTCATTGAAACCATCTGCTATCAGTTGGGCGTCTGTCACAAGGTCTCCTTCTATTGTTATCTGCTCTATTTTTGCTTTATGCGCTCCCAAAAATGCCGAAATTTTTGGGGTGCACTTTTAATGAAGTTGCCGAGAGTTTCATTGATGAACTCTCTTTTTTATACTAATAATGCTGTTTTGAGGCTGCTCCGCACTTGTGATAGTTCGCGTAACTTTTTTGGCTGCTTGCGTAGCCTTTTTATCTTACGTTTCATGTGAACAATGTCGCGAGTTATACATGGATTTTTCTGTTTTCTTTTTTTGTAACGACTTGGTAAAACTCTGTCGAGGCAAGTTGTAATAATGTATTTAAACTGCCGCCACAATTCCGCGACTGACTCCGACTGGGAGGTAATTTCAAGTTCCTCAAATGGTTGTTCTAAATAGTCAAAAACCGAATTATCATCTGCTGGTCCATAATCTGTAATCGACACTCGTTCTTTACGCCCTAAGTCGGCAGAATGATTGCACGACGAGGAAAGTATGCCTACTGAAACCACATCATGGTCAGATGTACCATCCAGAATTGATAAGCCATAAGGTATGACATTACTGGACACAAACACCAAATCTAGTTTTAATCGCGATGCGGGTGTCACCATTGTGTATTCACTATAAATTTGTCTTAATTCATGAAAAAAGTCAATTTCTAATTATTTATTTGCACTCACTCTCTCGCTGTGGTTACTTGACAAAACCTCGCAATCAATGCGTCCTAAGTTAAAGTCGCCAGCCAATATTAGTCGAGCGCTTCTGTTTACATAAGTGCAGAGCAATTCGTTGAGGACATATAAAAATTCAGGTGGATTGACTGGTGGCCTGCAATCTACTCCAACAATGTGCGCAATGTTCCCAAAAATAAGTTTGAACGACACTGACTCTGACGTATTGCTTTCTACCTGTTATGGCCCGACAACAATCTTGAACAGTAATGGCGACTCCCCCACTCTTGCATCTTTGTCCCATCTAAACATGTTATACCCTGGCGGTACAATACAATAGCTTGGTATCCAGGTGCTTAACCACGTTTCAGTTATTAACACTACATGAGGGTTTGCCGACAGTAATATATATTCGAGATCAGTAATTTGACTTATCACCTTCTCTGACTTCTCTGTTGAAATGATTCTTTGCTGAAACATTAGGAAAACAAAAACTATTATAGCAAAGTGCCAAAGCTGAAAAACACAAAGGGAAGAAAGTCGCACTGGTGAACAATAAACTTAATATTGATTTTAATTTCACGCTTGGGATGACGTTTTGAACACACGGGTTGTTGTGCAATCCATCCGGGAAGGATCCTACATGAAGAGTGCAGCTTTCACGGTCTACACTTACGAATCTTCATGAGCTCTCTTTTTGCACCAGAAGCATTATGCACAAAGTGGAAAAAACAAGAAATATTGCTTTTGACTTATGACCCTCATGTGGTTGTTATGACTGAGACGTGGGGACATTATGGCATACGCGATGATGCAATTATTCCGCCTGGCTGCCAGATACACAGGCGTCATCGAGGCACACATGGTGGAGAAACTGCTGTTATTTCTAAAATCGGTATTGTATGTTTGATAAAGCAGATTCCTTATCACGAATGTCTTGAACGACACTGTTTATAGTGCAACATTTATGCTTTGTGTTGTTTTTAAAGCACCTGAAATGTCATATTCATTTCTGGAACAAATCTACGACCTTCTTCTAAACAACCCACGACACTTAATTATCACAGAAGATTTCAACCTTCCAGCTATTAACATATCCAGCTTTTCTGGACACGTACCAACTAGCGCCCCAAGTGACCACGGCACGAAGCTAGCATGTTTTGAGTGGAACGAGCGGGATTTTCGCGATTAACAAAAGTGAAGGTCCATTACTGAAAAAGGCAGGTGACAGACATGTTCTGGAAGACAATCCACACAAGCCAAATGCAGTGATCACGCTGTGGCAAGCAAGAATTATGTTCCCAGAGCGGGAAAAGGTTCTGCAATGGAAACCTATGGAAACGACGAAAATTTGTGCTCAATTTTAGAGACAAGAACGGCACTGGTGATAAAACTACAGCTATTGTAAACGTCGCTGCAGCGTATGTAGTCCAGAGACTCAGCTTTCGATTGATGCCCGTCTCGCCAGTGTACACATGGCATAACACTGTTGCCAAAAGCGATTTTTCGTGTAAGTTCACGTGTATTCCGTGTAAAAACCCGTGTCTATCACTTTTTGAAGCTCTGGGAGCCGTGGCTGAGCCATTTAATTGCTTGCACCTAGTGATCCACGTCATGCTGGCTGTGGGTTCGATGCGGTTATGTTTTTTTTATCCCCAGGTAGGACTGAGTTCGACAGTCTTCCAGCAGATGGCCGAAACACAAAACGCAAAATTTTGTTTCAGTATTTGCTTTTTCAGGAGGGCTCTTCAAACATTAAAGTTTCAATTTTTACTTCCTAAAACGCAGGAATGGCTTGCCTATTTGTTAAGTCATGTCTTTTATTATCAGGTTTTATTCCTTGGATAACATAACAACAAGTATGTTCCTATCTTTGTCTGTTCTGCCTTGTACTATCATTCCTCGTACATGGACATTCTGAGGAATTCTGGACTTCCTGTGGAACTTCACGGCAGTGCACATGCGTAATGGTATGGGCGAAATTGTGGGCAATTTTATTTCTTTATGATAGCCGAGTACGAAAAAGTTTCAACTGTCTGAAAGAAGAGGGTAGTCGTTTAAAACAAGATATGCATTGAAGGCATTTAGCCGGAACATTGGTGATGCATTAAAGAAATGTTTTGGTCGGAGATGGGCGGTAATGTCACACGACAGGAGCAAATGGTCTTGCAGCCTCTCAGCAGATTGCACATTGACTTGAAGAAACGCGAAATTTAAACCGTAAAGCGACTTATTTCAGCTGGAGTTTTGAAAGGTAATTGCAGAGCGAGTGTCATTCAGCATGTTTGCATGCGCATGTGTTTTGTGAGGCAACAGGGAAGGAGAGGGGGTGTGCATTAAGCATACGCGTGTTTGTGTGTACGCGCGTCCCGCGTGGGTGTGTGCGTACATTTTTGAGCGTGTGTGCGTTCGTAGGCGCGAGTAAATGTGAACGTGAACGAACCTGTGTCGTATCTCTATGTGTGTGTTTGTGTGAGTGTGTGCGAAATGGCGTGCGTACATTTTTTGCGTGTGTGCGTGCGTGGGCGCATGTAAATGTGAATGTGGGTGAGCCTGTGTGGTATATCTATGTGTGTGCGTTTTTGTGAGTGTGTGCGAATGCGCGTGCGTACATTTTTGGGCATGTGTGCGTGGGTGGACGCCTGTAAATATGACTGTGGGTGAGCCCGTGCCCTTTAAAAACTAGTGAGGGTCCGATTTACTCTTCAAAGCGTTGTTTTACTCTCTCAAAATGTCGAGTGGAGTGAAATGCATTGTTCACTCCGTCACAAAGGAGAGAGTGAAATGTGCTTTTCACTCTCCCCTTCAGAGAGAGTAGAATGCCCGTTCTACTCTTGCAGCAATAGAGAACAAAATGTAGCGTAATCTTCTGCTACAACTGTAGGAGGCTGGCCCCGAACATGGCGATGTATCATACACGCACACGGAGCAAAGAACACACCGTTTTGCTTCTAAGAGAACAGGCAGCCACAGTTCAAAAGAACGCTTACCGAGCGCTCTATTTTTTCACTAGGGGTTGCTCACCCGCGCACGCGGTCAACGTCGCGGAACAACAGAGCACCGGAGAAAGGTGATCCGTCCAGCGAGCAGCAACGAAGGCCATCCAAGGGATATCGTGTGTCAGCAATCTCGCGTCGCCGCGAAAACACGACAGTCATTCGTTCGATATAACAACAGCTCCTCCACGGTAAGTGAATTCTAACTTAGGTGCCCATTCTACGTATATGATGTACCATCGCCAGGAAGTTGTCGCGGCGCTTAGCCGACGCGATTGACAACGGACTAGGCTTCTCGCGCTGTGTTTCTCGATGTCAATTGAAAAAGCCAGTCGTCGCAATAACTGCATGTGATTTTATCACTTGCCAATATCCGTAAGCGCTTTGAAAACCGCAAATTCTGCCAGAACCCTGGTATGTACAATAAGACGTGAGGTGAGAGGGCGCTTAAGATGCTTTGTTCACCAGTCCGTGATCCCGAGTCTATGCGGAGCGTGCTTAGCGTGCATTTTGTGTGTTTGAATTTATTCAGTTTGGCAATCTACTATGTACGGAATGCTGTTGAAATAAGGAGTCACATAACAGAAGGCGTCATTTAGCTGGTGGCATGCTTTATTTTATAGATAAGCCACGCGCTTCACGGTGTCTCGCCCATGGGCAATCTGCGACCACTGAAGATACGTGCAGCCCCAGTGCTAGTTAGAAACTTTGCCGCAGGCAGTCGGCTGCATGCTGCAAGAGGTCAGTTGGGCACGTTATCGTGAACTTACTGAAAACGCATGAGGGATCCATGTTTTATGCTGAATAACGTATGAACCCCACATAAGTGATCTTGCGTGCAACAGCTACAAGCGATGCGATGGAGATGGCTGTTGCGTTTGATTTTCGCCTTCAAGTCGTACTCCGTCCGAGCGACGATATTAAGCGACGCCTCCCTGGTGTTGCCGGTTTGACTGCAGACGCGTCAAAATTATAGTGTCTCATGCTTTAGTAATTTAGGTTGATGTATTTTAGTGTAAAAAGTAACATAATGTATATCCGAAGGTATTGCAGTAGGTTCTTATCCTTGCACGTATAAAAAAATTGTTGCTCGTTCCGCTCGACAATCGGTAGTATTTGAGAGACGTACATCCAGTTTCGGCTTCGCGCTATTGGCTAGTCCCTCACAGCACTTCTGGGAGACGAGCAACGATTTCTAGATTTCCAGAACCAAGCGAAATCTTCAAGCGATGGCCAGTGTTGTCACTCGAAGCCTTCGCTCGTCGCCGCCGTCGCACACTCAATTGGTCTCAAGGTGTTTGACCCCAAGAATGAACTATTATTGCTCATGTATTGAAATGATGTGATTATATGTCTGAGTTTATGTCTCCTGTTGCGGTTTTCGAGCACAGTACGCAACTGAAAGGGTGCTTATCTCTACGAACTGGGTGAAATGTCAAGCAGTGAGTTATGCCAAGACCTGAGGGGGGAACGGAAGAAACTGGTACATAAGAAGCCGATCAATGAGTTAGCGGTACGAGAGAAAAAAGAGGAATTCCAGATCAAGCTACAGAACAGGTATTCGGCTTTAACTCAGGAAGAGGACCTTAGTGTTGATGCAATGAACTACAATCTTATGGGCATCATTAGGAGTGTGCAATAGAATTAGGTGGTAACTCCGTTAGACAGGATACCAGTAAGCTATCGCAGGAGACGAAAGATCTGATCAAGAAACGCCAATGTGTGAAAACCTCTAACCCTACAGCTCGAATAGAGCTGGCGGAACGTTCTAAATTAATCAACAAGCGTAAGACAGCTGACATAATGAAGTGTAATATGGATAGAATTGAAAATGCTCTCAGGAACAGAGGAAGCCTAAAAGCAGTGAAGAAGAAACAAGGAATAGGCAAGAATCAGATGTACGCTCAAGTAACAAATTCGGCACTATCAATACTAAAATGGATGAGATAGTTCAAGTGGCTGAGGAGTTCTATAAATATTTATACAGTACCAGTGGCACCCACAATGACTATGGAAGATGAAATAGCCTAGAGGGATTTGAAATCTCACAAGTAACGCCGGAAGAAGTAAGAAAAGCCTAGGGAGCTACGCAAAGGGGGAAGGTAGCTGGGGAGAAACAGGTAACAGCAGATCTGTTAAAGGATGGTGGGCGGATTCATCATCAACATCACCAGCCTGGTTACGCCCACTGCAGGGCGAATGCCTCTTCCATACTTCTCCAACAACCCCGGTCATGTACTAACTATGCCCATGCCGTTCCTGTAAACATCTTAATCTCATCCGCCCACCTAACTTTCTGCCGGCCCCTGCTACGCTTCCCTTCCCTTGGAATCTAGTCCGTAACCATTAATGACCATCGGTTATCTTCCCTCCGCATTACATGTCCTGCCCATGCCCATTTCTTTTTTCTTGATTTCAACTAAGATGTCCTTACCTCGCGTTTGTTCCCTCACCCACTCTGCTCTTTTCTGATCCCTTAACGTTACACCTATCATTCTTCTTTCCATAGCTCGTTGTGTCGTCCTCAATTTGAGTAGAACCCTTTTCGTAAGCCTCCAGGTTCCTGCCCCGTAGGTGAGTACTGGTAAGACACATCTATTATACACTTTTCTCTTGAGGGATAATAGCAACTGCTGTTCATGATCTGTGAATGCCTGCCAAACGCACCCCAGCCCATTCTTATTCTTCTGATTATCTCCGTCTCATGATCCGGATCCGCCGTCACTACCTGCCGTAAGTAGATGTATTCTCTTATCACTTCCAGTGCCTCGCTACCTACTGTAAATTGCTGTTCTCTTCCGAGACTGTTGAGCATTACTTTAGTTTTCTGCAGATGAATTTTTGATCCATGCTTCTGTTTTGCCTCTCCAGGTCAGTGAGCATGCATTGCAATTGGTCCCCTGAGTTACTAAGCAACCCAGTTGAAAAACACAACAGGAAATTTTCACAGTCTGTCGTATTTTGGGACGTTGTTTCTGTAGTTCTGTTGCCTGTAGTTCTGTTGCCTGTAGTTCTGTTGTCTGTAGTTCTGTTGCCTGTAGTTCTGTTACCTGTAGTTCTGTTACCTGTAGTTTTGTTGTCTGTAGTGTGACGTCCTGTAGTACAACGTTCTGTAGTTCTTGATCAATATTTAATTAAAAATTGACAGAGACCTCCTTAAGGCTATGTAAATTTGTTAGTACAAAAAAAAAATATAAAAGTAAAAAAAAAAATTTTGAAAAAAACGTCCCCGCCTAGGATTCGAACTTGAGACCGCACGATTCCGAGCCCGACATCTTACCACTGCACCACCCCTGCCATGCCTTTCGAGTGTACATTTCGGCCATGTCAATAGTACGACCTGCTGATGCGCTGATGTTTACATTTGCATTTTAAGAGCCAAGATCAGCTATCACTCCACCGCGTCAAGTGGCGCATCTCTAGAAGAGCAACAGTGTCCGTACCATCGACAGGTACATCATGGAGTGCTAGAACATCGATTTTGATGTACAATATCCATATTAAATAAGAAATTCAGGAACAGACAACGTTGACTGTTAGCGTTATTACTGCTAGTTTCGACAGTTGTCTCTCGTTCTTTACACTTTTGAGCGCGCATATAATTCGTGTGTTCAATGCGAAATAGCTACATAAACATTCGTGGATGAGAGTTCTTTCTGACAGCATACTGGCTTCTCACGGCAGCACTGTACCAGATTAATGAGACCCGAGCGAGACAGCTTTTCACGCAACTTTGTGGAACAACCCAAATCTTCTTTTCCGCTTCGCTTAAGCTTGTGAAATATTCCTGGGAAATTAACTAATGTGTCAGTGTAACAGCACATGTAAGTCCACAGGCCTGTGTGACACATTTTACAAAAAAAAAAAGACGGATACGCAGCCATTCCCACAGATGGTATGATTTTGATCAGCGGCCGATTTTGAGGAGGCCGGTAGGGCGTTGCTGGTGCCGCGTCGTCACGGCACAATTATAACTATTCGCCACGTCGACTTTAATACCGGTGTCGGTGCCATCAGAATTGCCGGCTTCAGAGAAGCGCGACTGAATACCGCGCAAGAGAAAAGTACAGTGTACACCACCGATGCAAAACTGACATACAATTTTAAAGGGCCGCGACGGAAAGCGCTTCTGTTCCGACATCGGAACTCTTGGCCGTCGCGAAGGAATGGTTCTGTTGCGACGTCAGAATTGGTGTCGTAACGTTGTAGTCGCTGTCAGGATATAAAGCTGTTCCGACTACAGAACTCTTGTTGTCGCGACAGAACGTTTCTGTTGCGACTTCATAACTATTGGCCTTCGCGACAGAATGCTTCTGTTGCGACATCAAAATTTCTCTCGTAACGTCAGAAATGTCTCTCAATTAAGAAATGTCAAGAACTTCTGTCGTACAACAGAATTTCTGTAGTTGCGACAGGAATTCCTCTTGTCTTTTGCAACTGGGTATACACTGACATTTTTTAAACTGAGTTATGTCTTCACAGTAGGTTATGTGTCAAAACGAAATTCCGTGCTACATATATGTAGTACACACTACAGAAGCTTCTTGCATAATTTCAGTGCACTTTTGTTGTCATCATTGGGTACATGTTGCGACGATAGGTTTCTGTCGTACAACAACAGTTCTCTGTAGTACAGCAGAAGTTTGTCGCATTACTTCAGGAACACTTCTGTTATGATAATTGGGGCCTGTTGCAACGATAAGTTTGTGTCGTAAACCAACAGTTCTCTGTAGTACAACAGAAGTTTGTCGCATTACTTCAGGAACACTTCTGTTATGACAAGTGGGGGCCTGTTGCAACAATAGGTTTCTGTCGTACACAAACAGTTCTCTGTAGTACAACAGAAGTTTGTCGCGTTACTTCAGGAACACTTCTGTTGTGACAGTTGGGGGCCTGTTGCCACGATAGGTTTCTGTAGTATTTCAACAGCTCTCTGTAGCACTACAGAATTTTGTTGAGTTACTTCAGGAACATTTCTGTTGAGACAACAGGGTGCCTGTTGTGATGACAAATTTTTCTGTAGTACTACAAAAATCTTTTGTAGAGCTTCAGCTTTCTGTTGTAACAACAGACATACAACAGAGTGTACTTCTGTAGTCACAACAAGAAATGTCTGTTGTACATCAGAAAAGTCTGTCGCTCTGTCAGGAATCTGTAGTGACTACAGAAAAATCCTGTTGTACAACAGAAATTTCTGTAGTTGCGACAGGAATTCCTGTTGTCTTTTTCAACTGGGAAGGCAATATCATGAGCAGTCGCAAGTTACTAAGGTATTCTCCATTACCTTTTATCCTCAATTCTTCCCAGTCGAGGTCTCTGAATGCCTCCTGTGAACACGCTGGGAATAGCATTGGAGAGATCGTATCTCCCTGCCAGACGCCTTTCTTTATTGGGATTTTGTTGCTTTCTTTATGGAGGACTACGGTGGCTATGGAGCTGCTATAATCTTTCAGTATTTTTACATACGGCTCGTCTACACCCTGATTCCGTAATACCTCCATGACTGCTGAGGTTTCGACAGAATAAAACGCTTTCTCGTAATCAATGAGAGCTACATATAAAGGTTGGTTATATTCCGCACATTTCTCGATTACCTGATTGATAGTGTGAATATGGTCTATGGTTGAGTAGCCTTTACGGAATTCTGCCTGGTCCTTTGCTTGACAGAAGTCTAAGGTGTTCCTGATTCTATTTACGATTACCTTAGTAAATAGTTTGTATCAACGGACAGTAAGCTGATAGGTCTATAATTTGTCAACTTTTTGGCGTCCCCTTTCTTATGGATCAGGATTATGTTAGGGTTCTTCCAAGATTCCGGTACGCTCGATGTCATAAGGCACTGCGTATACAGGGTGGCCAGTTTCTCTAGTACATTCTGGACGGGATTGTTCTGGGAAAACTGGCCACCCTCTATGCGCAATGGCTCATGACTTCGCGCGTACCGGAATCTTGGAAGAACGCAAACATAATCCTAATCCATAAGAACGGGGACGCCGAAGACTTGAAAAATTATAGACCGATCAGCTTTCTGTCCATTACCTACAAAATCTTCACTAAGGTAATCGCAGATAGAATCAGGAACAACTCAGACTTCTGTCAACCAAAGCGCCATGCAGGATTCTATAAAGGCTACTCAACAAGAGATCATATTCACACTATCAATCAGGTGATAGAGAAATGTGCGGAATATAACCAACCCCTGCATATAGCTTTCATTGAATACGAGAAAGTGTTTGATTCAGTCGAAGCCTTAGCAGCCATGGAGGCATTACGAAATCAGGGTGTAGACGAGCCGTATGCCAATATACTGAAAGGTATCTATAGCGGCTTCACAGCCAGTTTAGTCCTTCATAAAGAAAGCAACAAAATCCAAATAAAGATAGGCGTCAGGCAGGGAGATACGATCTCTCCAATGCTATTCACAGCGTGTTTACAGGAGGTATTCAGAAACCTGGATTTGGAAGAATTGAGGATAAAGGTTAATGGAGAATACCTCAGTAACTTACGATTCGCTGATGATATTGCCTTGCTTAGTTACTCAGGGGATCAATTGCAATGCGTGCTCACTGACCTGGAGAGGCTAAGCAGAAGGGTAGGTGTGAAAATTATTCTGTAGAAAACGAAAGTAATGTTTAACAGTCTCGGAAGTGAACTGCATTTTACGCTAGGTAGCGAGGCCCTGGAAGTAATAAGGGAATACAACTACTTAGGACAGGTAGTGATCGCAGATTCGGATCATGAGACTTGTATAATCAGAATAAGAATGGGCTGGGGTGCGTTTGGCAGGCATTCTCAGTTCATGAACCGCAGGTTCCCATTATCCTTAAGAGAAAAGTGTATAACAGCTATGTCTTACCAGTACAAGCGTACGTGGTAGAAACTTCGAGGCTTACAAAAGGGTTCTACGTATATTGAGGACGACGCGACGAGATATGTAAAGAAGAATGATAGGTGTAGCTTTAAGGGTTAAGAAAAGAGCAGATTGGGTGAGGGAACAAATGCGATTAAATGACATCTTAGTTGAAATCAAGAAAAAGAGATGAGCATGGGCAGGACATTTAATGAGGAGGGAAGATAACCGATGGCCATTAAGGGTTACGGACTGGATTCCAAGGGAAGGGAAGCGTAGCAGGGGGTGGCAGAAAGTTAGGTGGGCGGATGAGAATATGAAGTGTGCATAGATAAGATGGCCAAAATTAGTACATGACCGGGGTAGTTGGAGAAGTATATAAGAGGCCTTTGCCCTGCAGTGGGCTTAACCAGGCTGCTGCTGCTGCTGCTGATGATGATACTCATGAAGCTTTCGAAAATATACTTCTGTTTCATTACAAGATGTGTTCTAAATTTCATGCGCATTATTGTAATCAGATTTTATGTATTGCCATTCTGTTTTCAAATTATTATTCAGTTTGCCTTGTGACTGATCAACAAATATTTTCACTTTTGAAGAGACACAATGTTTCATGTTAATAACTCAGCAATTACAGATTGCATCCAATTCACCAAGCATAAGTGCAGAAGCTGCTTATGAAGGAATAAAATATTCCCTGCATGAATGTATTCCGAATCCCTTCAAACGTGACCATGGATCTACATCGTGCTTTCACACTATTCAGGTGAGTAATAGCACTCTGTTCTGAAGGAGTAAAAGCACTCTGTTAGGAGGAGTTGAAACACTAGGCTTGCAGGAGTGGAAGTACTCGGTTCGGAAGAATAGAAGCACTCGGTCTGAAGGAGCACTACGACACCTTGGGGAGAGTATCTGCATTCTGCGGAGCAATCCCTTGCGGTGGAGTAACAAATCTCAGTCAGGAGTAGTTGCCCTACTCTCTATCAAAGAGGCTCGATGTACTCTCGAAAAGGGAGTGAAATATGGGACAAGCAGATTGCCCCTCAAAGCGAGTGCCCGGAACTCTCTTTGTATTTAGAGTTTGTCGTATGGCTATGTGTGTGCGCTTGTGTGAGTATGTGCGAATTTGTGTCCATGTGTACATTTTTGTGCGTGTGCGCATGAGCATATTTTTGGGCTTGTGTGCATGCGGGGCCCCGTGTATACTAGAATATATATATATATATATATATATATATATATGTGTGTGTGTGTGTGTGTGTGTGTGTGTGTTTGTGTGTGTCTGTTTGTGTGTGCATTTCCCCGCTTACACCTACTCTTGGATTCAATGGGATCTAGCGTGTATATAAACCCATATTTAAATCTACGAAACAAGAATGGCATTGCATTTATAGCATTATCCCTTTCTAACAGCGAAATCAATGCAAAAAATATGGAGCCTTTCAACTCTGTAAAGAAGGATGGTCAGCGCAGCTGTGCATGTGTGCGAACTGGGATTAATAGCGAACTGCACCTCCGGTGCGGGTTGGCCCAGCATTGTACTATTGTTGGCATCGGCCCACGTAGGGGGAGCGCTTAGCCCTGGCTTCACTTCCGCCGCGTGTCAGTCCGGCATTGGAACACAATGTAAATACTTCCGTGATTATACGGAGGATTTCTGTAATTATGCGGAGAACTGCAGGTAAAAATACGGAAAGTATGTCATATTTCAAAATTACGGCAAAATCTGCCGTTAATATACGGAAATTGCTCTCCGTTTTAAGCTGCTTTACGGACATTCCCCTGTAATCATATAGCGGCTATACACTGTTTTGAACGAAACAGAGAGAATTTCGTATTTTTGTTATGCGAACATCCGTATTATTGTGAGAATAACTTAAGCTGTCTGAATGAGCGCTCGTACTCACAAAGTCTCAGCTAACAGTATTTTATTGAACATGCCAACTGTACGCATTCTGAAGATATGTACAAAATGTGAGCTAGCCTTCTAACAAAAGATGCAATAGCATATCGTATAAATATATATACGCATCTTCTATTCCGGTCGCAGTTTGTCGCACATATGTACCTGCTAACGCTGATCATATGTGCAAATATATACGTGTTCTCGCAATGTTATCAAATTAAGCACTTTGTCGGTAATAATAATACAGCATATATGTTTAAGTGAACGAAGAGCCGTGGGCGTACGTGCATACGTAAACAAGCTTGCGGCACTCAGGTTCTGGTGCACTGGGAATGACATTGGTGCTCTATAAAATTGTGCGCACTATAACACACAAATCAGTACGGAAACGCAGGAAGTGGTATAATTACGTAACTGCGTTTACATTTAGCAACAAATGGTCTTGAAGGGGACTGGCGGCCTGTAGATCCAAGTACATAGATCCAGGTCGGATGAAATTCTCGAATGCGGCAAGCAATTAACCCAAGTGTCAAAAGGCATTGCTGAACTGCAATGTAGTTGGTTTACCTCATTCCCATAATATTTACAAAATATTGACATGTGTACTTATCTTTATCGGGCGACCACGTTTCCCCGCTTAACAAATGTAATCGCACAGCGAGGGACGCGCCTGCGTGTATTGGACGTTTCTGGAAAGTTATCAATGCTTCTACCCGGCTGTCTGTTGTCGCCGAACCTTGTGTTATCTGATTTCATCGCGTAACGCGAATGGTTTAGAACTTTGTGGAAGGCACGCGGGTCCAAACGATTAGTCTGGAACATTCGATGACTGCTCTATAAAAGCCGACGCGCTTGACCCGCTGATCAGATTTCCGACGATCGTCGACCGTGTTCACCGCTGTCGTTGTGCTATAAGTGTAGTCTGTTTTGTGGGCACAGGCTTGCCCAATAAAAGCTAGTTTTGTATTCCACCGTACTGCTTCTTTCTTCACCGTCACTACCACGTGACATCTGGTGGAGGTGCTTTTCCTTCATGTACGGGACGCCCCCGACAAGCCGTGATCCCAGCCCAGACCGCAAACAGAACACCAACGTAGTCCCGGACCACCGAGCAAGCCGCCGCCTTCAACAGCTGCCCCCGGAGCACGGACTTCTACCTGAGAAGACCAAGAAGATTGTGGCCAAGGCAACCTCAATGGAAGCCCCAGCGTCCCCTATCGTGCTGCAGCAGCCCAGGGAACCACCGACGTTCCGGGGTTCCACATTTGAGGACCCGGAAACCTGGCTGGAAACGTATGAGAGGGTCGCTACGTTTAACAACTGGGCAAGCGACGACAAGCTACGACATGTCTATTTCGCATTGGAGGACGCAGCCAAGACGTGGTTCGAGAATCGAGCAGCCACCTTGATGACGTGGGACCTCTTCCGAAGCGGCTTCCTGCAAACATTTCAAAGCGTCGTGCGAAAAGAGCGAGGCCAAGCTCTACTGGAGACAAAAGCACAGCTGCCGAATGAGAGGATCGCGATCTTCACTGAGGAAATGAGCCGTCTGTTCCGCCACGCCGACCTTGAAATGTCCGAGGAGAAGAAAGTACGTCTACTGATGCGTGGTGTGAAAGAGGAACTTTTCGCCGGTATGGTAAGAAGCCCACCGAAGACCGTCGACGAGTTTCTTCGCGAGGCCACCAGCATTGTGAAGGCACTCGAGATGCGAAACCGGCAATTCGACCACCGTACGAACTCGACAAACTACGCCGAAGTTCAATCATTGGTCACCGACGACCTGCGCGAGACTATCCGAGCGGTCGTGCGGGAGGAGCTACAAAAGCTGTTCCCACTATCACAGCCTCAAGTGGCTTCGATTGCCGACGCCGTGCGTGAGGAGCTCCAACAACAGCTTGGAGTAGCCCCTGAAACGCCCCAGCCTGAGCCGCAAGCGATGACCTACGCCGCCGTCGCACGCCGTCAAGGTCCCCCCCTCCGCGACCGCGCCAGGGCCCTGTAACGCCGCAATTCCGTCATCCACCGCAGCCGCCGCAAGCACGCCCACCCGTCGCCCAGCGCACCTACGGGAGGAAGACGGACATTTGGCGCGCCCCCAACCACCGCCCGCTCTGCTACCACTGCGGCGAAGCCGGCCATGTGTACCGCCGATTCCCATACCGCGACCTGGGATTGCGAGGCTTCGCCGTCAACGCACAGCGCCCGAGGGAATGTGAACGACCTCGTGACATCGCCGACTACCTCGCCGCTACTCAGTGGAGCCCTCGACGACCGTCGCGTTCGCCATCACCAGGCCGCTACCTGTCGCCGCAGCGCCGACCATAGACCGGTCCAGCCCGGGACCGGTCAGCGAGCCCATATCCGGAAAACTAAAAGCAGCAACCGATGGAGGTGCGGTTGCTGTTCGTCGAACTGACGAAGATCCTCCGCCACCGACGAAGACGACGAATAAATGATCTCGACGACATAAAAACGACATGCCGCCGTCCCGACGAAGTCAGGAAGGCAAGACTACACCGATGAACGACGACTTGACGACGCGACGTTCCAACTTCAATTCAACACGACGCAGCCGTGATCCGATGCCACGACCTAACTGCAACGCCAGACAAAGAACCACCGACCTCGACGTGCTTCTCGACGGCCACGCAGTCACTGCCTTAGGTGACACAGGGGCTGATAACTCTGTAATGAGTGGACACATCGCCACCCAGTTGAAGAAGGTTAAGACTGCATGGGAGGGTCTCCAAATGCGGACCGCTGGAGGACACCTCATTACGCCAACTGGAAGCTGCACGGCAAGAATTACCATTCATGACCAGACTTACCCTGCCAGCTTCGTTATCCTCCAACAGTGTTCATGAGACGTCATTCTCGGCATGGACTTCCTGAACCAACACTGCGCAGTCATCGACCTGAAGTCGAAATCGATAACGCTGTCACAAGATCAAGCGATACCGCCGGAGAGCTGTCGTAGTCACCACGCCTGGAGTGTGCTCGAAGGTCAAGTGAGCATCCCGCCGCGTTCCAGCATTATTATTTCCGTCGGCACTGAAACACCCGCTGACGTAGAAGGCGTCATCGAGGGCGACCAACATCTACTGCTCGACCGTGAAATTTGCGTCGCAAGAGGGATCGCTCGATTCGACGCAGGGCAAGTGGAAGTTATGCTAACCAACTTCAGCCAAGAGCAAGCACATCAACAAGGGCGCGACAATCGCATACATCGAGGAAATTGTGGAAACCAGCAATGCCTTTGCGCTCTCGGATTCAGCCGCATCTACCCCGATGAGCATTATCCCCGAACCAGACTTCGACGTGAATCCAAGTCTTCCTATGAGTAAGCAGCAACAGATCAGAAGTCTTCTCCGACGATGCAAAGACTGCTTTTCGACGTCATCGAGGATTCCACAACCACAGGTCGCCAAGCATCGCATAATAACCGAGGAGAGAGCTCGACCACTCCGCCAGAGCCCTTACCGAGTTTCGACGCGAGAACGTGAAGCTATTAGGCAACAAGTCGACGAAATGCTGCGCGACGACATCATCCAGCCGTCGAAAAGCCCGTGGGCCTCTCCTGTAGTCCTGGTAAAGAAAAAGGATGGAACCCTACGCTTCTGCCTCGATTATCGTCGGCTGAACAAGATCACGAAGAAGGATGTGTACCCCCTTCCACGGACAGACGACGCATTGGATCGGCTCTGCAACGCTAAATACTTCTCGTCGATGGAGTTGAAGTCTGGCTACTGGCAAGTAGAAGTCGACGAGAAACATCGCGAAAAGACTGCCTTCATCACGCCAGACAGCCTCTACGAGTTCAAGGTCATGGCATTCGGACTGTGCTCGGCGCCTGCAACGTTTCAGCGCGTCATGGACACGGTGTTAGCCGGACTGAAGTGGCAGACGTGCCTTGTTTACCTGGATGACGTCGTTGTCTTCGCCGGAAATTTCGACGATAACCTTAGGCGGCTTGCGACAGTGTTAGAAGCCATCAAGTCATCAGGGCTCACTCTGAAGCCGGAAAAGTGCCGTTTCACTTACGATGAGCTTTTGTTCCTAGGCCACGTGATCAGCAAATCACGAGTACGCCCCGACCCATAGAAGACAGCTGCCATCGCAAAGTTCCCGCAGCCAACCGACAAGAAGGCAGTGCGCAGATTCCTTGGCATGTGTGCCTACTATAGGCGCTTTGTCAAGGACTTTTCACGCATCGCGGAGCCGCTAACACATCTAACCAAATGTGATGTCGCGTTCAAGTGGGAAACACCTCAGGCCAAGGCATTTCAAGAACTCAAACGACGCATGCAGTCGCCGCCGGTACTTGCACACTTCGACGAGGACGCCGATACCGAAATCCACACTGACGCCAGTAGCCTAGGCCTCGGTGCCGTCCTAGTGCAGAGGAAAGAAGGACTTGAAAGGGTGATATCGTATGCTAGCCGGTCGCTGTCAAAAGCGGAAAGCAACTATTCTACGACTGAAAAGGAATGCCTCGCCATCATTTGGGCTACAGTTAAATTCCGCCCTTACCTCTATGGCAGGCCATTCAAAGTCGTCAGAGACCATCACGCATTGTGTTGGCTAGCTAACTTAAAGGACCCTTCAGGACGGCTGGCGCGGTGGAGCCTCAGACTACAAGAATATGACGTCACGGTAATATACAAGTCCGGAAGAAAATACTCCGACGCCGACTGCGTATCGCGCGCCCCCATCGATCCCCCGCCGCAAGACGACGAGTACAACGATGCCTTCCTTGGGATAATAAGCGCGGAAGACTTCACTAAACAGCAAAGAGCTGACCCGGAGCTAAAAGGCCTCGTCGAGTATTTGGAAGCGAACACCGACGTTGTCCCTAGGGCATTTAAGCGCGCGGTGTCTACGTTCATGCTACAAAACAACCTGCTCGTGAAGAACTTCTCACCAGTCCGCGCCAGCTACCTTCTTGTTGTACCATCAGCGCTGCGTCCAGAAATACTGCACGCCCTACACGACGATCCAACCGCTGGGCACCTCGGATTCTCCCGCACGCTGTCGAGAATACAGGAAAGGTATTACGGGCCGCGTCTGACCGCCGACGTCGCCCGTTACGTCAAGACATGCCGAGACTGTCAACGACGCAAGACACCACCGACAAGGCCAGCAGGATTACTACAGCCAATCGAACCTCCTCGCCGACCATTCCAGCAGATTGGGATGGATTTGTTGGGGCCGTTTCCGATATCAACATCCGGGAATAAGTGGATCGTCGTGGCGACGGACTATCTCACCCGTTTTGCTGAAACTAAGGCTCTACCAAAAGGCAGCGCAGCCGAATTGGCGAAATTTTTCGTGGAGAACATCCTCCTGCGACATGGTGCCCCAGAAGTCCTCATCACCGACAGAGGAACGGCTTTTACAGCAGAGCTCACCCAAGCCATTCTGCAGTACAGCCAGACAAGCCACAGGAGGACAACTGCCTACCATCCGCAGACGAATGGTCTCACGGAGCGCCTGAACAAGACCCTCGCCGACATGCTAGCAATGAACGTCGACGTCGAACACAAGACGTGGGACTCGGTCCTGCCGTACGTAACCTTTGCGTACAACACGGCGGTGCAAGAAACAACACAGATCACGCCGTTTAAGCTGGTTTACGGCAGGAACCCGGCGACGACGCTTGACGCCCTGCTGCCGCACGTAACTGACGAAGAGAATGTTGACGTCGCTAGCTATCTCCAGCGCACCGAAGAAGCCCGACAGCTCGCCCGCCCGCGAATCAAGAGCCAGCACAGGGCCGACAGCCGACACTACAACCTCCGACGACGCTTCGTCGAGTACCAACCTGGCGACCGTGTTTGGGTCTGGACCCCGATACGCCGACGAGGACACAGTGAGAAACTACTCCGACGCTATTTCGGACCCTACAAGGTCATCCGACGTATTGGCGCTCTGGACTATGAGGTCGTGCCAGACGGCATTTCGCATGGAGAGTGGCGCCACGCACGATCTGAAGTGGTTCACGTGGTGCGCCTTAAACCCTTTTACGGACGCTGACAAACTTTGCCATTTTTGTTCTTTTCTTTGCTACGAGTGCTTTTGTTTATTACCTTCGTTTGCTTGCAGCGTCGGGTCGATGCTTTTTAAGAGGGGGGTATTGACACGTGTACTTAAATTTATCGGGCGACCACGTTTCGCCGCTTAACAAATGTAATCGCACAGCGAGGGACGCGCCTGCATGTATCCGACGTTTCTGGAAAGTTATCGATGCTTCTACCCGGCTGTCTGTTGTCGCCGAACCTAGCGTTGTCTGATTTCAACGCGTAACGCGAATGGTTTAGAACTTTGTGGAAGGCACGCGGGTCCGAACGATTAGTCTGGAACGTTCGACGAATGCTCTATAAAAGCCCACGCGCTTGACCCGCTGATCAGATTTCCGACGATCGCCGACCGTGTTCGCCGCTATCGTTGTGCTATAAGTGTAGCCTGTTTTGTGGGCACAGGTTCGCCCAATAAAAGCTAGTTTTGTATCCCACCGTACTGCTTCTTTCTTCACCGTCACTACCACGTGACAATATCTCGTCTCTGACAATAACTGCCCATTCATTGCGACAAATCGATTACGCATAATCTTCCCTGCTCATGTTCTTGCGGTAAGATATAATCACAAACATGTGGCACTTCATCTTGAAACAAGACCGGTAAGCCCGCTCGTTCTTGTATGGCAGAATAACGAACGCGAACATGCACCGACATAGGTGGAAACTACTGGAAGGTGACTAAAGATGAAGGACCTATTACCATGCTAGTACTGTGTGTACTGTCAAAAAGAAGAAGAAAAAAGACGGAAAGAATAAATGCCCAGTGCCGAGATGTACTGATTAAAGCTTTATTTCTTTTTACCTAGAATGCAACACCATTAGTTCCCTGTGCTTTATACATGGGTAAATGTTATGACACAACTCATTATTTACCCGTTCATTACATGGACCAACCAGCCCAAATTATCACTATACTAGAGCTTAGGGAAGCATCGCAGTGCACTGCTTTGCACTTCATTGCAGCACAGGGGTTTGCTATCCCCAGTAGCGAACAGTTTGGTTGACCGCCCTGCCTTTCTGCTTCTTGCATTCTCTCTCATTTTGTATAAAACGCACTAACTTGTGGGAGAGAAAGCGTTCTCGTCTTTTAGAATTCAAATAATTGTCAAGCAATTATTTTGCAGTTCCAGCAACTAGAGCCCGAATGCGAAAACGAAACCGATTCTGTTCTGTTCTACGCGCTCACAGAGCGCGGCACCAGGGAGCAGCGCGCGCTGCGCTCCCGTTAGGAGTGGCAGACGGAGCTGCACATGTGTAAACATTGCGAACATGAGCGATCCATACTAAGAGGCACAGGTTCCCATTTGGCTCCACATTGTAAAATATGGAAGTGCAAAGCCATGTTTTGTGATACTACGATTTTGAAAAAAGTGCTGTGGTACCACCGCCCGAGCGTTATCGGAAGCTTTCTTCATACAGTCATTGGGGTCACAGTGCATTAGTGTGCCTTCTTTAACCTTGTGCAGTGCTCAATATGGTTTTTGGATTCAATCGTATGAGTGCGCTCTTGTGATCGGATGTTGGTGGTTCCTGCACATGGTGCTCACGGTGCATGTTCTTCTAGATTCTGCTATCAATAAAGGAGTGACGCAATAAAGTGATGTCTGTTGAGAGTAGCGCCTTGCGCTGTCGTCTTTCTTGTGTCCATTGTTTTGCGCTAAACAAAATATGCGTGGATTCACACCAACTAGCCCGCCAACGCATTGTGCTGAACGCAAGGAAATGCGGCTTTGCCTTGTTTGACTGTGTTGCATGCACTTCTGAAGTACTGTCTGTCCAATAACCTCGGTGGCATGGATGATCCGTCCCCTTCTATGCGTTGCTTTCTGTTTTATTGTGGCATCACATCACATTATATTCATAATGTGTATCTACTTTTTGTAAGAGACCCATATTCTTATCCTTGTATTGTATTTGCTGTCGCATTATTTATGTGCAAAGGACCAGTGCCCGAAGTTCCATTTTATCACAAAGTAAACAACTGGTACCTAAACAGTTCTGTATGTCAGAAAACCAAAGCCGAACTGCCGAAGAGTACCAAGCAGCAGCCTTAATTCAGGGTCAAGTAGTCAGATTTTATTGGTCATGTAGGGGCGCACAGCGTACCTCTTTATTACTTGCTGAACAATTAGGCTGTGTGAAAACTGAAGATTAATGTAGCTTCAACCACATGATTTTGGCCATTGCTCTTGCCCTCAGCAAATCTGGAAGATTATCACGGCATTTATTTTTCTAACTCTTTTTCCTTATGACAATGGGATTACGGCATGCTGAAGTAGGAAATGCATCACATAGGCAATCAAAAGCCAACAATGTGTAAACTTAGAACATTGATTGTACAGTTTGCTGACCCAGAATGAGTAGAAATACATCAAAAATGATTGACAATAACCTTTTGCTTGGCACAGGTCTAGAGCATACAGTAAGCTTACTGTATGCTCATACGGAGTCGCATCAATTTAAATTTTATTGTAGCTTTACAGTGTACGCTTCTATTGTTGCATTCTGTCAGAGGGATGGTAATGTTTCGTGTGTCTAGCAATTAGACTGGCTATATACAGTAGTAAAAATGTGCGAACTGTATTTTTTAATGAATTCATAGTATGTGTAGAACAATAAAGCCATATTATCAACGCACAGTGATTTGACTTTCTCTGCAAATGTTGCAGGTTCAAAAACGTATGGTGGAAGCTGTTGCCAAGGTTCCGAACACAAAAGAAAGCCAGTATAAAAGGGTCCACACCACTGATCTCTACTACAGGGGATGGACAGCACATTGAGCGCGCTAGACTGAAGCCAACCTTGTCCTAGAAGTTGGTGCTTCACAACTTTGCAGCAGCATTTCGTTTGCAGGGGTGTGCGGAATTTCTTCCCCTAACAGGCCTGCCTGATGTGCCATAAACTACCCAAGCAGTGTTTCGAGGTGTCCAGAATTTTTCCATTGCAGTGTCCACAGTGTCGCTAACATAAGTTGCATGCAATGGAAACATTGGTAAATGAGAAAAAAACCTGATGTAAGAGAACACTATCCTATACGGGTTCAGATTGTCATAAAAACGCTTACCAGACATATAGAGACCTAAAATGTGAAAAACCACAAAGAAATTTTTTTCGGCAGCAATATTATGTGATCCAACGCACTAGTTAGTCCTCCATACGCCCTGCTTCCAGGACAAGCGACTGCCTCACACCGCATTTCCACTGGCTCCACCTGTATCCGGTGCGGTGTGCTGCATCCAGCAAAACATGTTAGAAATCAGTGGTGCGCAATGTTTTCTGTTCCCTTTCTCGATGCCTACTGAACACATAGTAAACTGTTTCCAAAGCAGAAAAACAGAGGGGAAAGGCTCTGAACACATTGCATTTTAAAGTGGCTGGTACTGGGTAACGCAAGTACTCTGGCATAGTAGATTTGCACCAGGCAACCTAGGAGCCCAAAAAGACTGCCGGTTACTTGAAAATGGCCAACGTGTTGTGAGCATGTTGAAGTTCTTGTTTATTCTCATCGCTGAGTTAGCTAGTGGAGACAGCTTTCACAACTGGAGAAGAAGCGCTGGAAGCATGAAACACTTCACAAAATCGCTTCAATATGTCATATTTCTCCATCACATAGTTTAATGGCTGTATGAATGAACCCTCTGGTTAACATGTAAGAGTGTTCATGATGTTTGCCATGCATTATCCACTTTATCTACAGGTCAACTCTATCTTGAGACTTAAGCTGATGTTGCGCTTACAGAAAATATGGCCGAGCGCCTGCTTTTGAGAATGCAGATTGAGCTTGATAGAATAAACGCCAGAACAAGTCGTTGAGGATTTCAGATCTTCAAAGGCCAGTTGATTTAGTGGTGTTAATATTCTGCTCAAATTTGTTGATTGTTACGTTCATATGGTGCCCAAGCATTGCAGTAACAACTTCACTGGGAGTACAAAGCAAGGGTGTACTCGACGTAAGCTGGTGGCCCCTTTCTGCGTTTTCAAAAACTGGTTTGTTCAGTTGAGAGTTTCAAATTTTGCATTGTTGATTAGGTGTTGTGTCCTGCGTCCTTTTCCTGCAGCTTCTTAGTTAACCATCTGAATAGTCAACACCACTTGACCTTTTGCTTGATTTTCTAGATTACACGCCTGTGATGCAAAACAAGTTTACTTCAGAACTCCTTGTAACATACTGAAAGAATAGCCATAGCCACCAATAGCGCACAAGAGATGATTATGAAAATTGTAATATTGTTTTTTGATCTACAGGGTGCCCTAATTATCGTGCCCCAAGATTTAGAAATATGTAAATGTGTTGTAACTAGACAGAGTAAAGGTAATATTGTTTGCCATCGCTTGGAGATACTATGATTACTTTTTGTATTCTGCCTAATTACGTAATTCCTAATTAGTTAATAAACATCTCAAATAATTAAATGAAAAGTGTCAATGAAAAGTTGTAGAGCAATGCGAAAGCCTCCTGATACACTTTTCTGTTAGTGTTACTATTTGTGTGCTACATGAAAGCGTTTTTCCAAGGAATAAGCCTGCGATTACCCGTAAAGTGTCTTGAGTGGCCGGTCATCTGTCAGTTTTGTGGTGCAAAGCCACGAATGCAACTTAAATGGGTTCTTTTAAGAAAAGGACTTAGCTCAGAAAATTATCCTTCTTTATGCAGCCGGTGGAAAAAAGGTTTCTAAGACATGGCCATGGCCCTCAAAGAAGATGCCGAGGCCGCAGGCACTTCCTACAGTGACCGTGAAAACGTCCCCTGGGGCACAAGTCTAATTTTGCACCCTCACCTTTCTCCTACAGCTGTCTGTCTACTCAGCAAACCAGGTGGGTCAAACATGGCAAAGGGAAAAAAAGAATCAACAGCTTCAAACATAGAACTTGCTCAAGCTGAATGCATTTTTGGTGTGAGGCTTTTTCCTTATCATTTATCAAAAAACGGGTAACAAGTATATGATATGGTCTTCATACGTACACGTCATTCCCACAGAGAATTAGCACTAAAAGAAAGCAGCTTACGAAGGCTTGAATATTGGCTAGGATGATGTGGCATATACATTATAATGATTATGAATGTTGCTGGTGAAGGTAGTGGTAGTACAGTGAATAATCACAGTTTTTATATAGGCTTAAATACATTTCCTTCCAATGCCAGAATTTTAGGTCACACCAAATAATTCTTGCGTTTGATAGTCTATGCACATTGAGTGACAGTGCTTCTTGATGCTTGCTTCTTGCTGACATCATTCTTATGCTGCAAAATTCACCTGTGTAAATTCCTTATTTCTCCCGTTCAAGCAACTTTACATTCATCATAAGAAACCCTGTAGATGAGTTCCAGAGACTTGCTGATGAGATCAGAGGGCGGCATGCACCCCAGGCTTAGATATGTATTCAAGAGGCTGATATCTTGCAAATGTTAGCAATACTCCTGCTAAGGAAGTTCTTGGTGTCATACAAGGTTACAGGGATACGAATTTGCTTAAATTGGGAAAACAGTCAATCTAAAACATGTCAAGCGATATCGCTGACGATGCACACACATTCCAACTGAACTAAATACAAATAAATATAGCACCAAATGCAGAATCATTGGGATGATGCCATTCTTTCAGTGGAATAAAATCTGTCCTGCATTGTAAATCTGGAATGCTTTGTAATCCAGTCTACTAAATACCTCATGAGGGTTGTGACGTGAAATGTACACGTTGTACTTATTCCTCTTTTTTTTACCTTAAGATCTGATAATACTTAAACAGCAGTGAAAGAACTGAGATCACAGTACTTAATACTTTATATTGCTCCAGAAATCCGTTTCTCTGCTGATCGCAGCATTTGACACTAACAATTTTTGACAGAAAATATGAGACAGAAGCCACATAACACTTAGGGTTGTCCTAGTAACTTAGATTGTTTCGGAACGAAACCCATAATGGTGCATGTTATGGCCCTACGTGTCATTACCTTTGACCAACAAAAAGGTATGGGGTTTGCGTTTTGCAAAACTGCATGAAGAATATTACTGTGTGCAATTAAAATTAGGAACGTTCACAGCTGATACTAAATGCACTTTCACAGCTTTATTTATACAGGTACACTACTTTACACAAAACACTCGTTTACCTCGTCACTGCCCACACTCTTAGGGAAAGTTGCACCCTTTGGAGTGCCCCTTCTGCCACACAACGATAATCGTCATCTGCCTTGGTGCGTTTCCTTTCTTTAATGCTGCGAGCCCGGTAGTTTCCAGTAATGAACGGCATGCACGTTATCAAGGCAGATGACGAGAAAGGAAGGAAGCATCAAGAAAGGAAACGCATCAAGGCAGATGACGATTATTGTTGTGGGGCAGAAGGGGCACTCCAAAGGGTCTAACTTTGCCCAAAAGTGCAGGTGGTGATTCAGATTCTTCAAACGCATTTCATCTTATGGGATGGCACATCGCGCCTCATTTATTTGCAGAATATTGCATTCCAATTGTGTCATCGGAGATAAATCAATTACAGAGCTTTAACTTGCCCTAAATTTATTACAGCTGTGTACTGGTAAACTGGCAGCAGCTTACCGCGCTCGTGAAAAAAAAATTGTAACTGCCATATTATATGTAACGGCTAGTGCACAGGCATCGGCAGCAGCAATCGTTATGGTACACTTGTTTCTTCTATTCTGGGGTATGCATCCTCCACCAGAAAGTAGTTTTTTTCATCTTCCTCTTCTACCATATTGGAATGTAAAATGGGGTTTAATTTGAAGGGTATACTCTTGCATAAACTTCATGAGCATTTATTCTTGTCTGTGCCACAGATCACTGTAGCTACGACTGTAAAAGCAGGGTGCCTGTTTACAGCACACATAGGGAACAATCTGTGAATCTCTAACGAACAGTAAGGATAATGAATAATCGAAAATTTTTAGTAATTTTCAACAAATTTAGCACTCTTTGCTTTCCACTGTGGTGTTTTTCATACTCTAATGTTGGCACAAGGTTTGACTGCAGGATGTGATTTTGTGTGAATGAAAGAGTGCACTTGTGTGCATAACACCTCATCGGCAACATTCTGCTGCACAGAATGTCATTAGCTTTCGTATACGTTGGTCACTATCTCACAAACCGGCTGCTCCTTTGTTTGTTGGAATGTAGCTATAATGTAAAGCACATTTGATGTTCTAACAAAAATAATTTTATTTTATATATTTTATTTATTTGTTAAGTACTGCTAGCCTGAATTCCAGGCCTTAAGCAGGAGTGGGTTACACTTCGGTACAAATATACCTGAACAACCAAAAGAGCACACATACAAACAAATGGAACTGGAGAAAAGTGACTGGTGTGTAAGTGCGGCGCTGAATTACATAATTTCAAATGGTAAAATGCTTATAGATATATTATATGAACACACATCATATCGCAGTATTAGATATATGAACACACATCAAGACATGTTCGAAAAGTGCGTTGCTCAACAATTGACAATGTGAAGGAAACAAGCGAAAAAAAAGTATTTGGTTCGATGCCTTATACATGTCAATGCGATGCACAATATAAAGAAAACATAACTGTAAAAACATCACAATAAAGAAAAGCAGGATATAAGTGCGACGCTTTCATGAAACGTTGCTAGACCATTGGTGATAAGACACTATAATTTCACATTTTGAAGTGCAGCAGTGAAAGCGGCAACAGAAGAGCTCTCGATTAGTTCTCTGGGCAAACGATTCCAATCACGGATGGTACGGGGGAAGAAAGAATTCATGTAAGTGTTGGTTCTACAATAAATTTCGCTAACTTTTTTTGAATGGAAAGAATGAGTGGAACGCTGCGTAAGAGGTTTCAAGTACGTGTTTTTGTCGATTCCAAGGTTGTCATCGTATATCATGTAGAATGTTTTAGCCTTTCGCGGTACCGTCTTGTTTGTAGGGATTCTAGATTTGCAGAAATTAATAGAGCAGTTGGCGACGTTTTGCTGCTGTACGAATAAAAATGAATCTAGCTGCCTTTCGCTGAATGCTTTCTAGTTTCCTTATATTTGTATTTGTGTGCGGGTCCCACACTGCCGCAGCGTATTCGAGTGTTGGCCTTATATACGTTTTGTAGGCCAAAAGTTTTACATCGCATGAAGCTTTGGGAAGTGTTCGCCGTAAGTAGCCTAGTTGTCTCATGGCTTTCTTGTGTATGTATGTGATGTGATCATTCCATCGAAGATCAGATGTAATAGTTACACCTAAATATTTGTAACTTGAAACTACAGACAGATTGTTACCGCTGATGCTATAAGTGAAAGTGAGTGGATTCATCTTACGCGTAAGTCTCATCGCTACCGTTTTGCTATGGTTTATTTGCATCTGCCACGAAGTACACCAATTTGTAATCTGGGCTAAGGATTTGTTAATAGAGACCTGGTCGTCAGAACAGTGGATTTCATTATATAGGATGCAGTCATCCGCAAATGAGCGGATTTTTACCGGTATATCTTGAGCAATGTCGTTTATGAAGATTAAAAAGAATAACTGCCCAAGAACAGAACCTTGGGGGATAACTGAATGAACGTAGGCAGAATCTGAACTGACATCGTCGATGGACACTGATTGCTGCCTAAAAGACAAGTATGCTGCGATCCATGCAAGGAGGGAATCGTTTTTGAGTAGAGGTCTTAGCTTCAAAAGAAGTTTACGATGCGATAAACGATCAAAAGCTTTCTCGAAGTCAAAGAATATGATGTCAACCTGACCAGATTTATCCAACGCTGCGGCAAAGTTGTGAATGCTCTCTAGTAGTTGCGTTTTTGTAGAAACTCCTCGTAGGAAACCGTGCTGGCGACTATCGATTATTTTGTTATCTTCGATGAAGCTGGAAATATGTTTAAAAATAATGTGTTCGAATACTTTAGCACAAGTGCAGAGAAGGGAAATTAGCCTATAAGAGGTAACAATGGATGGATCACCTTTTTTGGGTATTGGAGTTATTCTGGCGCATTTCCAAGTACTGGGAATTTCGGCGTGTGGCAGCGATTTCCTAAATATTAAACAAGAATTTTGCGCACAACTCAGCATATCGGTGTAGGAAAGCATTAGGGATTCCGTCTATTCCGCATGATTTTTTGACGTCTAGTTTAAGTAAAATTTATAGTATTCCCTCCTCACTGATAGTGATGTCATCAGTTGGTGGTACTGCGTCAAACGTCAAAAAATGTGGAACGATACCATCGTCGTCAGTGAACACCGAGCAGAAGTGGTTGTTAAGTGCATCAGCCATTTCCTTCTTATCAGTTCTAGCCGTACCGTTAATAGGGAGACTCGCGTTAGATTTCTTTTCATCGGAGATAGGTGTCGCCAGAATTTTTCCGGGGATGTAGAAAGAAACCTTTTTAAGGAATTGTGCTCTCTTGTCCCCTAATTCTCCTCACTTGATGCCTAGTGTTATAATAGCATAGTTGATACCATTAGAGTCAGTGTGGTGTATAATTGTGTCTATGGTGCGGTGGGTGGTGCACAATAACGTAAGCAACTTTTCCAGACGACTTGAATCAGTATTGTGGAATGCTGGATTTTTCACTCACTCTTACAAAGTTTTACTTTGGTTGTGGCAACAAGTATAATCTAATTCGCTAGCGCTCCTGCCAACACATATATTGTGCAGGCATCTGTGTTGAAAAAAAAGACCAGCTAATGGTTTGCCAGGAGCTAAGGTCCATTTAAACCATTAAATTTTGAGCTTACACCGGTGGGAATAACTGGGGAATGAAAGCACAACCAGGAGACCTGCCCATAATATTTTCTTTCATTAAAATAATGCTGAACCTTTGAACTGCATTTGAACTGACTTGTTTGAAAAATGACCCATTTCCTTGCGCAAGTAAGACAAAGGTTCCACAGGAAGACAGAAACTTGAAGCCGTCAACAGCAGGATGAATATAAAAAGCGCTCGACGTTTTGCAATCTTGCAACTGGTTATCATATTGTTCATTCCATTTTTTCCACAGGCTTTCCTTTACTCTCTTATGGTCATACCCAGTTTAATTTCAATGTCTCTTTTTTGTAATATTTGGTTATTATATCATTTCTTCATTGCCTTTCAACAAAATATGCATTCATAATGTGCCTTCATTTACCATATACAGTGATCTTAACCAGATGCATCTTGATACAAAATTTATTTTCCTTATTTGTTCCTTATTTGTGCAAACTGTTTATCTTGATACCTATTTTGTCTTCTGGGAAGAATAGGTCTACTGGAATAATGACTGCTTACATGTGTACATCGTTTTCTGTTTTGGTCGCCCCTACTCTTAGCAAGTACTCACAGCAGTGCTCATACCCGCTCCATCACAATCACCACTGCTAACCAGACCCTTCCTTCCTTTATTTTAACACTTTGGCTTCTCTTGACCTAATATATGCACTAGTTTCTTCTCCCCCAATGAGGCTAGGGGCCCGTGAGCGATGCGCAATCCAAAACAACACAACCAAGGAAAACATTTGCTACCCTGATGACAAGCACCTTTGTCAAAATTTTGGCTACAGCAACATCCCTTGTTCCAACAATGTTGGTCTACTTACATGTTTTTCTAACACAGAAGTTACTCGTTTGTCGTGTTCTGTGATTATACTTTTTTGCCGCTTTCTTTAGGTTGACCCGCCGTGGATGCTCATTGCCTGTGGTGTTAGGCTGCTGAACACAAGGTCGCTGGATCGAATCCCGGCCACGGCGGCTGCATTTCGATGGGGGCGAAATGCGAAAACACCCATGTACTTAGATTTAGGTGCACGTTAAAGTACCTCAGGTGGTCAAAATTTCCGGAGTCCTCCACTACGGCGTGCCTCATAATCAGAAAGTGGTTTTGGCACGTAAAACCCCATAATTAAATTTTTTTAATTTAGGATGGATACTCACAAATACTATTTCTTTCCCCTAACAGCAGCAAGTTTATCCTTGCAAGCATTTGGGGTCAGGTACAACTATAACCAGGAAAAAGTGCAAGACAAGTTATTGAAGAAAATAAAGTTGCTTCTGTGATCTAAGAGCTTGAGGACTCAAATGTTGCACCTTTCTGTATATATGCTATGTAATGCATTCATATCACAAGGTGCAAAGTGTTTTATCTCTGCGGCCACGTCAGTGTGTTGGCAAGGCAATTTTCTTAATGATGACCTGCTGCTTCGGCTATGAGCTGCCTTCATGACATTTGGATTAAAGGAGATGCACTGTCATGGACAAAAGTACCCTAGAAGTGCGAGCATTGACGAAATTGCATTTCTGTTCAAGACCGCTGAAAACAGTGGCTCACGTACGCACATTCCGAACGCAGATGTTAGCATGGCAGACACCAGCAAATAGTGCACTACAAAATTTGGTCGACTCTCGCACGTCCTGGGCAATGTTGTCCCCAATGGCACATTCTCTGAACAATGGATATGCTCTGCAAGAGGAAATACGGGAAGCACCTGTACTTTAACGGATATAGTAGAGATTCAAGTCTTTCGTTTTCTGAATACGGCAAGCACCTGTATTTTACCGGTTATAGGACTAATTCAGCATGCATTGTGTTCCTTTTTCTGAATAGGGGAAGCATTCGTATCTTGTATTACGGTCTCTTTTTTACAGCTGTCCGTTTTACGGAAATGACCGTTCTTAATTTATGGAAGAGTGTTCGGTGACACATTACCAGCAGATTTTCTGTAAAGTAAAGCAAATTTTTTTAGTGCGTCTGAGGGATTTGGTTCTACACGCGGACATGAAAGCGGGGAAAGTAGGCTTAAGAGGAAGCTTTAGCTCTGGTGCTCCTACCTAGATACAAGTAAAAGGAGAATTAGTTTTTCTCGGCAACCACTGCACCAAATATTACAAGGTTTGTTTCACTTAAAAGAAAAACTTAAAATATAGTGACTGTTGATTTTGAATTTTTGATTTTGGTCATCATTTGTTAATTCAAAAATTGGCAACAATCAAAAATTTTCAGAGAACAAAACCACCAAGTTTACAACTCTTTCGGCAACGAAAAATTATATCACAATTCTGTGCAATGCATCGAACAGAACATCTAAAACGGACAAAATTTGTATAATACACATGACTCTCAAATAGTTTAGTAATGGGGAAATAGATTTTTTGCAAAACCCTCATTCACAATGAAACAAAGTTACGTAAGATGTAAATCATCATATCAAATTTGTCCGCTTTGAATGATCCAATGGATGCCGTTAACCGAAGTGCGATATCTGTTCTTGATGTGAAAATAATAATTTGTAACCCTCGCGCTTCTATGATTTTCGCACTTTTGAATTGCTGAAAATTGTTTAAACTAAATTGACGCCCTAAATAAAGCTTCCAACAATCACTACAATTTATCCTTCTCTCTCGAATCCAGGAAATTTCACTAAAATCGCTCCAGGGGTTATCGCAGAAAAGCGTTTCAGCGTTTTACTTCTATTTGAATAAGCCGTATCGGAATTGAGCCCAAATCAAAGCTTCCTCATAACGGCTTGGCTGTAAAAAAATAATAATAATGAAAAAGAACGCCTCAGCCGTCAATATCACCGCCCCATATTTTGTCACGATGGCACCGTCCCTATCGGCACGGCTCCGTGAGCAGCAACCAAACTATTCAATTTCGTTATCTTCCTCACTTCGGCGGCAAGGCATTGTCTTGATGCCAGCGACGCGCTAAATCTGCACCATCATTGCGTGGTGCATCATTTCTGCGACCAAGCAAGGTTTCGGTGGCACACGTTCACTGCTGTATTGACACTAAAACTATAAACTACTTGCCTTCCGAAAAACAGCGTGAATAAAAATCGAAAGCGGGCTGGCCGCAAGGAACATGCTCACGGGGCCACAGTATTTATCATAGCATCTCAAAAGGCTAGGTGCAGTCAGGTTGACATTACAGGTTTGCAAGGGGTGACTGACAGGCTAGTTGTTTCATTATCACAGAACAGCTCTTCGAGTTGTTAGCGCAGTGTGAGTGTGGTTCCTCCTTTGTGTCGCGACTTGAAGTGCTGTTCTTTCTGTGACATTACAGATGTGCTTGCTGCGTCAGTTCCGCCTTCCAAAAGCATTTACTTAAAAACTTTTCGGTCGCATGGCTCTTACAGATGCATGTTTAATCGAAATTTCTTTACTCGGCTGCAGAATCTCGAGGACGGGCTCCAAACTGCTCATTTTCTTTAGCCTGAAAGGCTGCTCATTTCTTTCGCCTTTTCATGTTTTAAAGCCTGCTCATTTTCTTTAGCCTTGTACTGAAAATTTAATTAACGTAGCTTTGTTAATTACCCAGGCAACTTCTCAAGTTACTCCGCATCCAGGGGTTACCAATCTTAACACTCGAAAGATAAAATGATGTCAACAATGCTTGTATTGGTTTAATAGTTTTATTTGGTGCAGTTAAAAGCAGCCAGCATATTGGTAGTGCTGTAGGCTTCTTATAAAGTAAGTGTGAACGCTTGGACATATTATCTTGTCACAAATGAACTTCATAAGCTTAAGCGCATGTGCCCGACCGCGCACATCTGCATTAACAACCGATTCTCCTACATTATACAAGAAGCACCTCAGCGCTACGGTACATCACACAAGGTGTTCGAGAACGTTATCCGCGCTCCCGATTAGATTTCTGAGCGTTGGTGGTGGCAGGTCACGCTTTCCTGGCATAGTAAAGAATAAGAACTGCTGCCTGGCGGAAGCATTGGGCAGATTTTAAGTACTTTATAACATATGGATCAGCACGGACATGTACGTTAGAACTCTAAGTGTTGGGTTATTAGGATGAGGGTTTCGCTGCACGTATTTTGGCTCTCTAATTGTAAGATTTAAAGAGAAAATACTGCGTTTATGTGACAAATAATGCTGACATTATATGTGAGCTCCGACACAGTATTTCTTGTGGAACTGGCTCCTTAACTACAGGGCTAATTGGACCACGAAATGCTGGTTTCATAATTACGAGTAATTAGAAAGTGTTTAGCTCTTGAATTTTCTGTAGGTTGGAGTCGCTGTGCAGCCTTGGGGCCCTTCTTACCATGAACACTAAGTTTCAGCTAATATTGAAAGCAACTGTATTTTTGTTCGGGGGTGGGGGCAGGGAGGAGCTTTTTGAGCGTCTAACCACTGGTACAATGCTATCGGTTAGCTCAAGACGCGCCTGCATGCGTTTCTCATATCAAGTATGTTGTCACGGATTCAATAGCGAAAGAGCGTTATTTTATCAGATTGCGTGCGTGAAGCGAATACTGGCGTACATTGTCCATAACATTTGAGGACCCGATATTGCGCTGCAATGTACGGAAATTCCAATCTGATCAACCGAGGCCTTGATCCGTATAAGTCAGATATAGAGGAAGCACTACTATTCGCACAGCCATCGTTGTGCTTTGAATGTTTCCAGCGCAAGCTCACCTCATAATTAGTTATATTTGTGACTCACTTATTTGGAAGCGCGCTGTTCTTCACATTACGACAAGGTGAGAGTATAGACGTGCTCCATCTTCATTGAGTGAATGCTGGGAAACAGAGTAGGACTCTTCTTGCATCGGCGTTTACACATTAACCGCAACTGCAAGCTGATGCCGACTTGCAGGTGGTTCGGATCGGGAGTCCTTGACATATGTCCAACCGTAAAACAATGAGTCATTCCGAATGTTTGATTTTATGAAGGCATCTTGCCCTCCTGCATTTCATTCCCGTTCGCAAACGAAAGTGTGGCATGAAGAGCGTCGTTAGTCCAAACGAACGACCTACCGTAACTCATCTCGCGTATATCACTGTTTTTAAGGCTTAGATAATGAATATATATTTTAAATCGACGCATCACGAATCCTAAAACAGCTGCCCGCGACCAGCCCAGCTAGGTTCCTTTCATTTCGTACTTCGTCCCAGCGGCTAATAGCAGCTCACGGATCCGAGCGTTAAGTGTGGAAGTGACAGAAGAGGTGCTCCATACTGTCTCGTCACCCACCGAAAATTGCCACGCGGCGCTGCTGGCCATTCCTAGAAAATTGTATATGTGCCGCCCAGCCATTTCCAACACAGGAACATTGTTTTGCGACGTGAGAGGCCAGGTGAGAGAAAGGTGGTTATGGAGATGAAGACGCGCAATTTTCTGCAGCAACTTAAGAATGAACGAATGAATGAATGCCTTCATTTATTGTGAAAAAGGAGGAGCAAGCATCAGTGGAAGCACGTCTCAGCACATTGGGAAAGAAGCGGGGGACAAAGAGAGGATATGCTGGAACCAGGGTGGCAAGCGAAGTCGCAGTTTTGGGCCCACAGAAGGTAAGCTAGAGTTGATCGAACAACTCTAATTCCAGTGTAAATGTGTGATGTGGCGAGTCAATGATTGGAGTCACCACCCAGCATCCGTCTTTTGCAATAGTATAGCACCCGCCGATGTTGGTAACAAACGTGTACTGAAACCAATCTTGGCAATTACATCCTCATCAGCCATACCTCACCGCGTATTCCTTAGTTGCAGGGTCTGTAGATTACTACTGCACTTCCGCGACAAGTTACGACTATACCGTGACGTTTGCGGTTGCTATACTCGTTACTCATATCATTGCGGTAATACTATAAACGTGGGTTTGCTGCACAAGTTAGAGAACAGGCATTTTGAGAGCCACGTTTCTTGCCTTACCTAGGCTCAATGCAAGCACCATTGCAGTATGTTAAGGTGCGCGTCTCTTCACGACAGAGACGCGAACGCAAACACAAGAACGTATTAGAAGACAGGGTGCCGTCTTGGGTCTCGTGCCAAACGTGTCCAAGCCAAGCATATGTTAACTAGCATGCTGTTGTTTCCTATGTAAGGAGGTTATATATTTAAACTTCTGGAATGACTGTTCAATTCGCCACCTACGGGAGTGCGTAAAGACGCCGGCGGCCATATTGTTGGAGGAAAAGGAGCTCGACTACAGTACGTGGCCGCTATATACGAGTGGCGCTCCCTTTTACAAAAAAATTAAGTTATGGTGGTTTACGTGCCAAAACCATTTTCTGATTATGAGGCTGTAGTGGAGGACTCCGGCAATTTCGGCCACCTAGGGTTCTTTAACGTGAACCTAAATCTAAGTACACGGGTGTTTTCGCATTTCGCCCCCATCGAAATGCGGCCGCCGTGGCCGGGATTTGATCCCGCGACCTCGTGCTTAGCAGCCCAACACCATAGCCACTAAGCAACCATGGCGGGTGGCCTGCCTGTGCTTGCGACTCTGAGATTGAAATTAAAATCAAACCACTTTACGAAGTATATCAGTCCCCCGTTGTGTGCTGCCTGACGTTGTGTGTGGTTGACATGCTCGTACATCGAGAGATTGTCAACTAGCGTGTAATTGATACTTCATGAAGGTCGTTGTGTGTTTGTGTTGTCAAGCAGGAGCGAGTAGTCTAAGAGATGAGACTGGAGCGAAGGCGGTGAGCGAAGTCCGCGAAAAGTACTTCGGGATAGCCATATTGAACGTCGACGCCGTGTTGAAGAAAGCCTGTGACTTCGGTTGCACAGGTCGCCAGAAAGGCTTGAGCATTAGCCTACTGCTGGGCGTATTCCTTAACCACAGTGATAGACACACGCTTTGCGGATGTAAAGCGAAGAAAAGGACCTAGTGAGTTGGCCGGCCTTTTAGAGCTCTGGCATAGTTTGAGAAATGAATGTGGCCAAGTATGACGCACACGGTAGTATATGCCAACTAAAATGAATCAGCATGGTCATACATCCATGACACGCCATGATTCCAACCCAAATGAATCAGCGTTGTCACACTTGCGCGACACTCCATGGTGACCTACCACCAGGACAGTTTTCATTGGATGCATTGGGTGATGACAGTTTTTATTGGGTGCTTGAGAATACAAATGAGCACATCAGATGCGTCAAGGGACGTTTCTACGGTACAAATGCGCATCGCCCCCCGCCCCACAATGAACGAACACGAAAATGAGCTTGCGAATAGGAGCACCATAAGATCGAGCACTACGGTTCTTGTTGATCCTGTTCAGGATGACGTCAGCGTTTCATTCAGTGTTTATGCCTGAGAAAATGAGATGAAGTTGCGTTTATTTTCACCAAAATGATGGCCGTATTCAGGCAAACATTAACAGCATTTCATTAGAGGGTGCCTGACTACACTTTGGAGATTACGTACGACAATAACAACAAACAACACAGAAAGCTTCCCTTCCATCGATTCGCACATACGTGAGATCCACATAATTTTTAGGCTATCAATTCAGATGTGTAAGAATGGTGCTCAATGATGCATTATTTGCATTCACAGTGAGCAAAAGCAGCTGCCGGGTCCACGTTAGAATTGATTTAAACTGCTTTAAACCCATGGACATTGTATCGTTGCCAAGTTTCGCGCAATTGTACTCTTCAAAATGGGGTACAAGAGACAGGACAATCAGAAGGTTGATGAACGGCAACAAGGCAGAAGCTTGCACAAGACCGCAGGGAAATAAGGTGACTTTTAGGGCAGCGTGGTCAGGGCGCCATGCAATGGCTTGAAGGTCTATGAAAAATCCACTAAAATATGAGCAGTGGCCGACAAAAATGCGGCAGTTTAGGAAAGGGGAAAACCACTGGAAATCTCAGGAATGCATTAGCCTAAATGTAACAGATCACCTAAAAATAGGAAACCATACCGTTGACAGGTTAGCCAAATTTTGGCACAAATAAATGTACTGTTGAAGTAGTTGAGCTTAAACGCCGTGGTTAAAAATAAGGTGAGAATGTTAAGTGTTGAAGAGAGGTGAAGAACGTAGATACCGTGACCGACGTCAGCACCCGGCTGCTGTCAGGCGACTGCACGTATAAGCAAGATGCCTGGTCATCAGTCCTAATTATTGGACTCGGACTCTATCACATTAAATACGGTGCATTCTGCGGGGTCATTCTCCGACGGCTGGTACCAATTCTCGCGCAATGAGGACGGAAACAAATTGTCTCAGGTGCCAGCTGTCACCTTCCTCAAACTGCCAACGTTCCTTCATCTCCGAAGTTGCTTAGTTTTTATTCGGTTGGGCTGGTAATCACGAGGACTCGGGATCGAATCGCAGCCACGGCAGCCGTATTTTGATGGCTGTGAAATGCAAAACCAACCATGTACTTAGGGTTAGGGGCACGCTAAGGAACCCCAAGTGGTTTAAGTTATTTCTGAATCCCCCAATGAGGTCATGGTTTTGGCACCTAAAACACCATAATGTGTCATGTAACATTGGTTAAGGACGTCCTTCGCAGTCGCAAAACTCTTGAATACAAGTGTCAGGAGTAGTGCGCGAGGCCTTTGAGTATGTGGGTAGCCTTTATTGCGTCCGATGCCTTCTAGTTTACAGGCGGCTATATCGTAAAGGCGGGCGGACATGGTAGACAATATGAAGAAGATACAAATCCCGCATATATTACTGCACAATAATTTTAAATAGCGGTCCTCCTTCACACACGTGGATAACCGTCAAAGGAGACTACTTTGGAAACTAACTGCAAGTACTGTATATGTCATACCCAAGGGTGTACCTGGCCCGGTTGCCATTAAATGTGACGTAATATTGATTTGATTTCATTTGTTGATTTCATTTATTGATTTTCATTTACACACTTACACCAACAGAGGGGTGGTAAATAGAGGTGGATGAGGGAAAGAAGCCGCACAGACGTGGCTTGAGGTAACCTCACCCGCTTAGGTACAATATGGCTGCATGGGGTAACACATCAAGCACCATATATACTATATTTATAGGGTAGCCATAAAACATTGTAGCTATATAAAATATTTTCACAAGTAATACCAATTCAAAACACACTGCGGCATTGAAATAAATAAATGATATGCACTTGGTAACATAGACAAAGGAAAGAACATCACATGCATTATTATTCATTGACAAAAGCGCTCTAAGCAGTTGAAAGCAATAAAGTTCTAAATCCAGATGGCGATATGTCCTATAAATTGTAGCCTGCTCTAACATGTGAATTTAGTAATCTTGGAAGGTTGTTACAAAGCATTTGACAACCATAGTCGGTTCTATAGCGCGGAACCTTCCATACTTCAGGTGTACGAGTTGGATAAGGGTATGAATTGATGGATAGTTTTGCATGTTCTACAAGTAAAGCATTCTTACGCTTGGTACTAAAGTAATATTGGCGTAATAGTCTGAAGTTATTGATCTTGTGGGCTGCAGCAATGTTGTATTTGTCAAATTGGTTTTCAGTATGGGTGGCATAGGGTACATTAGCGATGACACGTAATATTTTTTTCTGCACACGAAATAATTTACTCAAGTTGCACTAGCCGTGGTGCCTCATACAAGATGCCCATAATGTATGTGAGACAAAAATAAAACATTTAAAATTATTAAAATTCAAATACTGGTAAATATATCTTTAGTTTCAACAAATAGGTCCTTCACCAGATCACGAATTGGCCTCCCTGGTGCAGTATTCGTCCACCCCCTGACAAATGGCTTACTCAATTATTCAATGGCCCTCTTTCCCCAGCAGCTGCGCAGCACTGACTTAGGAGGCGGTTAGTCCTGCAACGCAGCAGAGGGTGCTAAGAATCTCTGGATCAGGACAGGCCGCCAATGGAAACTGACTCTTGCAAATTTTAACACTCAAATCCTCTCGAGTAAGGCTAGCTTAGCAGGACTATTCGAGGAAATATCAGACATTGTTTGGGATATCATTGGCCTCAGTGAGATTTTATAACTAGTGAGGCTTACACATTGCTGAATAACCGACATGTCCTCTGCTATAGAGGTCTCCTAGATAAGAAGCAGTACGGACAAGGAATCCTAATCCATAAGGACGTAGCGGGCATCATTGACGAATTCTACAGCTCTAATGATAGGGTAGCTGTAGTCGTATTGAAACTTAATAAAAGGCATAGATTAAAGGTAGTACAAGTCTACGCTCCAATATCCAGTCATGATGATGAGTAAGTACATCAGTTTTATGAAGATGCGGAATTAGCGATGATAAAAGTGCAAACTCAATATACCGTAGTATTGGGGGACTCCAGTGCAAAAGTGGGGAATATACAGGCTGGTGAGCAAGCAATTGGCCGCTACATCGTCGATTCTAGGAACGCTAGATGAGAGATGCTGGTAGAATGCGCAGAAAGGAACAGTCTTCGAATAATGAACACCTTTTGCAGGAAGCGTAGCAACTGAAAGTGAACCTGGAAAAGCCCTAATGGTGAAGCAAGAAATGAAATTGTCTTTATACTTTCTGCTGATCCCAGCATTGCGCAGGATGTAGAAGTGATAGGTAGGGTAATGTGTAGTGATCATGGGTTAGTGAGGGCTACAATTCACCTCAATTTGAAGAGAGAAAGAGCTAAATTGGTCAAGAAGAAACAGATCAACGTAGAGGCCATAAGGGTAAAAGCAGATATATTCAGGCTTGTAATTGCAAACAAATATGATGCCTTATAACAGAGAGATGATGATGACACGGAGGTAATGATACCGTAACTAGGTTGGCTTCAGAGGCAGCAATTGAAGTGGGAGGCAAGGCACCAATGCAACCAGTAGGCAAGCTCTCCCAAGTAACAAAGGACTTAATAAAGAAACGACAAAAATGATAGTGCCCAACTAAAGAGATAGGATAGAATTCTCCGAACGGTCGAAACTGATCAACAAGACGAAAATAGGGATATTCAAAACTATAACGTGAGAGAGACTGACGAAGCCGTAAAAATTGGACGCAGCCGGAAATCAGCGAGAAAGAAACTTGGCATAGGACAAACCAATATTTATGCACTGAAAGATAAGCAGTGTAATATCATCAGCAATACCGAAGATATAGTAAAACAGCGGAAGAATTCTATACTGAGATGTACAGTACGCAGAGTAGTCAGGATAACTCAATTAGAAACAGTAATAAACAGGATACAGGAACTCCTCCTATAACTAGCGAGGAGGTCAGAAGGCCCTTACAAGACATCAAATGAGAAAGAGCAGCAGGAGACGACGGAATAACAGTTGATTGTATCAAAGACGGAGGTGATATAGTGCTTGAAAAAATAGCGGCTCTTTATACGAAGTGTTCATCGAGTGCAAGGGTCCCCGAAAACTGGAAGAATGCAAATATTATACTTATCCTCAAAAATACGACTTGAAAAATTATTGGCACATTAGCTTACTCTCAGTATTATATGAAATATTTACCAAAATATTCTCCAATAGAATAAGGGCAACACTGGACTTTAGTCAACCAATTGAACGGGCTGGCTTCAGGTAGGGATACTCTGCAATGCATCACATTCATATCATCAATCACGGTATTGAGAAATCCGCAGAGATCAATAAGCGTCTCTATAAGGCTTGCATAGATTATGAAAAGGCATTTGACTCAGTAGAGACACCAGTATTCATAGATGCATGACTTAATCAAGGAGTACAGAACACTTACGTAAATACCTTGGAAAACATCTACAGAAGTTCCACAGCTCCCTTAATTCTAAACAAGAAAACCAGGAAGACACCTCTAAAGAAAGCGGTCAGGCAGGGAGACACAATCTCTCCAATGCTATTCACTGCGTGCTCAGAAGAAGTATATCTCAGCAACCTTCGGTCTGTCGATGACATTGTTCTATTCAGCAACAATGCACATCAGTTACATCAAATGATTGAAGACCTTAACATAGAGAGTATAAGAGTGGGGTTGAATATTAATATCCAATAGACAAAAATAATGATAAATAGCCGAGCAAAGGAATAAAAGTTCAGGACCGCCAGTCGGCCTTTAGAGTCTGTGAAGGAGTACCTTTACCTAGGCCAAATAATCACAGGGAACCCTGATAATGAGAACGAAATTCATGGAAGAAAAAATGGGTTGTACCGCATACGGCAGACATTGTCCGCTCCCGACTGGATGTTTACCATTATCATTGAAAAGTAAGGCACGCAATCAGTGCCAGTGCTGACATATGGGGCAAACACTTGGAGACTGACCAAGAAGCTTGAAAAGCAGTTAAGGACCGCGAAAAGAGCGATGGAACGAAGATTTCTTGGCATAACGGCAAGAGACAGAAAGAGAGCGGTTTCGATCAGGGAGCAAACGGGTATAGACGATATTCTAATTGACATCAAGAGCAAAAAACTAGTACTGGGCAGGTTATGTAATGCGCCGGTTAGGTAACCGCTGGACCATTAGGGATACAGAATGGGTACCAAGAGGAGGAAAACACGTTCAAGGACGACAAAAGACCAAGTGGAGCGACGAAATGAGGAAATTCGCGGGTGCTAGTTGGAATCGGTAGGCATAGGACAGGGGTAATTGGAGAAAGGCGGGAGAGGCCTTCGTGCTGCAATGGACATAAAACAGGCTGATAATGACTATGACGACGTCGATGACGATGATGATATTGATGATGATGATGGTGATGAGTCCTAGAGCGCGGAACTTTGCGTACTTCAGGTGTGAGTGTTGAATAGCAGGTATGAATTGACGGAATGTTTTCCTACAAGTAAAGTATTGTTACCTTTGGTACTAAAGTAATATTCGCGTAATAGTGTGAAGTTATATATGTTAAGGGCTAGGCATAATGTTGCTAGAGAATGTTGTATTTCTCAAACAGGTTTTCAGTACAGGCGGCATACGGTACATTAGCGATGACACGTATTATTTTCTTCTGCATAGGAAATAATTTACTGAAATTACACTGAGTCATGGTGTCCCATGTACGATGCCCATAATGTATGTGAGAAACAAATAAAAGATCATAAATTATTATTTTACAGAGGCGGGTAATGTATATCTGTCGCAATTTGAAACATTTGTTAAGCGGCTACGTTTTGGAGTACAAATCTTACATAATCGTCCCAATGCAGAGTACTTGTGAAGTGTACCCTTAACACGTTTGCAGAAAGAGCAAGTTCTATATATGGAGATTCATACGCTAATGTTAAATCTGAAGGAAGACTCATGGCTTTGGTACAAAAAATAACAGCCTTTGTTTTCGCCGTATTTACTTTTAAGCAGTTCTCCGTGGACCAAAAGGATAGACTGCACAAGAAGGCATTTGCCACGCTAAATATATTGGTGCAAATACCAGACAGGATGAAAACACTGGTGTCATCTGCGCAAATTATAAATTTTGCTTTTTCGTAGATAGAAGTAATATCGCTAGCGTATATGTTAAAGAGCAACGGGCCCAAAATGCTACACACTAAGAAAAAAAGAGTATCTCTTACTCTTTTCGAAGAGTCTGGACTCGTCACGTATACGACACACTTATACGATACGTATACGAAACACGTACGATTACACCTATACGAAACACCCGAACTCTCTTTTGGTAGAGAGTCTCGTGACTATCTGTGCTCGATGCAAGATATTTACGTGACTCCACACACAATAGTCATGTATACTCTGTTGTAGTAGTCACCTATACCCTCTCAAAACGGTTACAATACTCTGAATATCAGGTAATTCGGTAACTATTCTAGATGTGTCAGATGACTCCAGCAGTGGGTGTCAAGTTGCCCTTAGTGCGTCGTGCAGGATTCTTGCAAATAGACGAACTAATCCATGTAAGTCTATTCACTCTTGGATGGCAGTGTCGAGCCGCTTTTCAAATTGTGTCAACAACTCTTGCTCTAAGTAAACACGACTACGGCTTGTTCTCAAGAAGACTACAGTGAAAAGACAACATAGGATAAGAAAGAATCCACAGTAAACTGGCCAAAAAGCACATGGCAGGTTAGCAAGAAAAAGTTATTATTTCATCAATCTTTGTTAATGTCTCCTAGAAAATCCAAATGTATCAGTCAGCACGGAATCACTATGAAAACAAGACAGCTCTCATTACTATTAAACTGTAATCAATAGCCAACCAAGCAAAACAGTCTTAAATAAATATCCAATATCTAGCCTGCAGCTGCATATGCATGACACTGCAATGCCACTCAGAACCAGAATGAGACCCTAAAATATTATGTAACTCATGGAGAAGTTCAATTCACCTCCGCACAAGTCTCTTATAATATGTCAAAAGATTTATAAGTTAAACCTATTTCACTGTTCTAAAATACTTAACTCACGACTTAACATTCTAAGCAAGTAAGCTACACATAACAAAATAAGAAAGGCTGCACTTATGTACAAAGGAGACCCTGATAATGAAGTGCAATAAAAACAATATTCCAACTTAGGTTACATAATCTGTGCACTATACTATGCTTGCTGAAAAGAACTGGTTGGCAATTGGTAATCCAATCTAACAGTAAGAATAGCTGTCTTACCATATGGTACTCTTGTTGGCACTCTTCCCCACACTATTTGTGCGTGTTAGCGTGAGATAAAAAATGATTTGAGAAACACCACATTAAAAAGCTGTGCATTAATTTTATTCTGTCATACAACATGCAACAGTGTATAAAAACTTCATAACTGACAATATTACAAAAATAAATACAGCAGCACTTATACTGATCATTTATTTATGTTGAGAAACGTACTTTTGCAAGACTAAGTATAATAGCTGATGAAGAAAATTTCACAAGTAGAAATTACCACTAATACAAAACTTTTCGTAATGCAAACACTTTGAGAAAATAAGTAGCACAGGTAGCTGTATATTGTTACGGCAGAGATAGCGAATAAATGATGAGGACAGGGGAGGAAGCAGAACACATTAACCAACTATACCCAGCTGCATGGACGCACCAGTAACGAAACACATTGTGCATAAAGATCCAAAAGAAACAAAGAGGAAGATGTGAGGAAGGCTTCTTTTACTCATCACAAGTCATCCTGTAAGAGCACATTATGCACTGGCTGTAATCTATCCTCAGCACATACATGAATAAGTTACATTAGGTGCCACATTTACAAATCACTCATACAATGTTCTTGTGATTTTCCTTATTCCAATCTTTAACTTAGCAAGCATGACTGCGTTACGTAATGTCTCCCTACGGCTTGGCAAATATACAGAAAGAAGTGTTTCTATAAACAGTGGAGGTCACAGACGGATGATTGACACACATCTCTTTTCATTCTTTTGTCTTTATGATTATCTACCACAGTAGTCTTTTGTAGAGTGGAACACATCCAGATAATACTGTGGACAACCAAGTGTGAATACATGTTCTTGATTTGTACCTTTCTCTGGTGTCCCGCTAAGGTAACATTGGCGCAAAAAATTGTCTTCCCAATGCATGCGTTCCCACAAAACAAAACAGGAGTAGATGATAAGCCACATTAATGGTGCGTGAAATAAAACATCTGTGCTTAACTTATCACTGGAATGTGGCATGATTTTCTGCTTTGTTGTGTACTCTAGCAAAGGTGATACGCTGTTCACTTGGTGCCCAAAGCAACTCTCACACCAAAACGATGTCAATTCTTTTTTTTTTTAGTTCTAAGCGAAACTCTAGTTACGGGGGACAATTGCAAACCTATAGTTTTGCTTTGTATCTTCATTATGTTGTTGACCTTTAACTTTAGCCACTTTGCTACTTTTCTGCAGGTGCAGCCAGGCCATTGCACCAATGCTAGGTATAAGCAGGGTTGAAAGCAAGAACAGATATTTATAACTTGGGTGCCCACTGTGCATTGCGTTGATATGTTTCAATGAACGATAAAACTACCTGGTAGATACACATATAAAAGATAAGAGAATTAAGCTCGAAGCCTACCAAATTAGTAAATGGGAATTTTATACGTAAATTAAATTTAGTAATTCCCAGTGATAAAGGAACAATTTTGTGAATATGTGAAAAGGCTACCAAGTCACGCATGCTCACAAAGGAAACAAAATAAAAGCAAGCAAGGTTACAAGATCTTCAAACTTGCAACCTAAAGACACCTCACATGACTGATTTATGCATTATTTATTGAGCATGAATTATACCTAGCGTGTAAGCTGCTTGTACACGATGACAAACAATGAGTTACTGTTGCTTTCTCTCTGGGGCATCTGGTTCTTCTGAACCCATGCACATAGTATGGCACAATACATTTTGATGTTTATAATTCCTAGTTTAATTCCATTTCTCTTGTAAATGGGCTCTGACCTAGAATAGTCAGTGTAGGAGACTAACCCAGACCTGGAAGCCAATATTTAAATCTGAAATAGACATTCATCCCATGACCACGTCACTGCTATGTCATCAGAAGCGTGCATCCAAGGACATATAGCCTGTAAAATTGTTTTTCCATGATCTGTAATGTTACTCTTGCACTAATAAATTAGGAAATGCATTTGCTATTGAAAGCATTGCTGTAAACCTTTGTGTTTTATAAATACAATACTCAAAAGTGTAACACAACCAATGTGTGCATGAAACCTACGATGCCTTTGACATTCGTCAGTGTGGCAAATGGGCACTGAGAAATGCCAAGGGCATCATAGCTTTCGTGTCTCAAACCTTGTATGCGAGTATTACTGGTATCTTCGCAGTGAAAGGAAGTCACATTATGATCAGACATATCAGGGAACTCGTGTTTCTCTACTTTAATGTGTTCTTTTTTATGCTCCTATATTCTTGACTTCTCCAGAAATGAGGGCTGTTTGAAATAAGTACTCTATATTGCTCTTCAATTTCTCTTGCACCAGAGCCCATGTTAGGTTACATTTCTTGAACACATTGCAGTGCTGTAGATTATGATAAGGTAGAAAAAATGCCGTAAGTTTGCATTTTAGCCTTCTTTATAACAAGAATTATGAACCTATATATTACATACACAAGTACAAAAGAACTGCGAAAAACTGGGCATAAAGACGTACCTAGATTATAATAGCAGGAATCTATGGTGAGAATTCTAATAGAAAGGAACCATTAAAAACTAGGCACTAAAGACACATATTAATAATAATAACACGAGTATTTACTAAGAATTTGAAGAGACAAATAGAATGACTCTTCAAATCCCTCCACTACAACATTCATCCATGGCTCGATGTGATCACAGCTGGTGATGCTGTTTGGATAGATGGGAGCTGAGATACAGCTGTAAAATAGGTGGAACATGTAAAGGGGTCCCCAAAGGTTGCATGCTGGTTGCACAGCAGGTTGCCTTGATCTCCGGACTCACACGACACTCATGCGTTGAGCCTGGTTATACGTCCTTCGCAAGAGGCCTGGTCCGAGTGTGTGGCATGACTTGGATAAAATTTCGAGGCAACCTGAAAACCACAGATCCATGTCTATAAGCACCAAAATATTCTTCACCATAGGGCAAACCTGCAGTATCATCTGCACATAGCAGATAATGAAAACAGACACAAGTGACCAGGCTCAAGGTATACAAATGTGCAAAGGTGTAAATGAATGTGAAGAGCTGCTTATAGGATAGAATGTTTCATTTTGTCTTTTGTAGATCAATAATAGTATCTTAACATAAAGTCAAGCGTACATGGCCCTCCCTATTTCTGTAAGTAGGCTATTCCATGCGAACTTGCACAACCTGGCGCAAGACCACTTGAAATTTCTTTTTGAAAAACTGGAGGCCTTTCAATATAGGACAAATGTTAATTTCAAGAAAAACTTAACTTCAAATTTTTTTAAATGGCGCAAGCACTGAGGGAGATATTGCGTAAAGCACCGAGCTATACGTCGTAAAAGCAATAGCCTGAAAATTGGTTCCTTCATCAAAAGGGTCAACATTTTCAGGACAATAAAGAGGGGCCTTTCATCAAAAATTTTCTTGCTTGTTAGCCGCTGCTCAGTTTATTACGTGTCTATAAATATGGACAAAATGGCTTATTAACGTTATATTCATATAACTGGCTTACAGCAAAAGCTGCAAATTTTTGTACTCCATGTCTTTAGGACTTGTGCTGTATGCAAAACCTGGTTTCAGAAAGATAAATTATGCAGCAGTGCACAGATGAGCATGAACTTGCAAAAAAAGTCAGTATTGGTGCATGTTTATCGGCACACTTACTATTGAGGCAGTCCTAGTAAATTTATGCCCAATAACATGTATGAGAGTAGATTGTATTGTTTTATATTGCTAAAGCTTTATCAAAGCAGTATTTGTGTTAAGTAAGAAAAAAATTGTACAAGCGGTCTCCCACCCGTTTCATAATTTGCATCGCGTTTCATCTAATCCACATAGCCTCTGGGGGCTAACACAAAATGCATGGATTTGAGCATTCCTGCACTGATAGCAGGGAGTCTAATCTGAGTTGAAGTTAATTATTTCTTTGCTGAGTGGCTACAAGCCACTTGACTCAAAACATTGCCATTTAATTACATGTATTTACCTTAATCATTCTGTCGGCTTCCAGCCTGCTTGGCACCATCACTAAGGCTTCGAACTCCCTAGTGGACGCCGTCAGCACACAGTGGTGGCAGGACGCAGTGGCAGGAGCCGCCAAAGGCTTCCAACTACCTAATGGACGTAGTCAGGATACGGTGGTGGCAGGACGCAAAGGCGGGAGCCACCAGAGTGTACCTGCAGGCAAACTTGCACAAATGTTCTTAGTCCTACCATGTCACAATTTACAAAAAAATCAGCTGTCTGTGTAACATGGATACGAATAGAAATAAAGGTAAACAGTTAGGTCCTACAGCACAACTAGAACGTCGACAAAGAAGAATTGGTACTTATGTTTATGAAAATCCACGCAATGACAGAAGAGAATGCGCATCCGATTTGTGCATGGAAGCTCAGTGGAAACCTGAGCTCATACCATCATGTGATCTGCTAGTCAACCGCAAGCCTCTCAATATGTCATTGTATATTTTTGCATGCATTATGTTAAGCTGCATTAAAACAAGTTCGAGATCTCCAAACGTAAGTAAATCACGAAGCTAATTCAATTAACAAATTCCAGTGGTCGTTAATGCAACAAAGTGGAAGCTCTGAATGAAGCTGGTGAAACTGGATAGCGCAAAATAACAATGTGGTTCTCTACATCTTGTTTTTCTGGCTTTCGCTGTAGCATTAGAATACAGAAGAAATTTCACATTCCTGACATTTCACCCTGCTAATCCTTGTTCCATAATGCATAATACTTCAGCAAGAGCAATAATGCTGTATTTTAATCGTAAATAGTGATAGAACAAGAAATTTTACTGGAGCCAACGTTTTGACAAGAACACGTTTATCTCCTTTTTGTTGAAACATTGGCTCCAGCGATGCCCCTTGTTCTATGGCTCTTCATCATTTCAAGTCTCTGTCTTCCTCTGTACCTGTGTACTTTCAATGTTGTATCAATGAAATTGTATTGATGGAGGATTCGTAAATGTAGCTGATGCAGAACTTGGGCTTGTTGGTAGATAACGACAGAGTACCTGCACAAAACTGAGATAAGATACGGACGAAGGAAGCTTATTTGTGTCGTCTACTCCAGCCATGTCTCGCCTTTGGGCAATTACTCTATCACGATGTAAAAGTATTACGCTTTGCACAATAATGCTAAAATGAATAAAGGCAAGTAAAGCGGACACAAAAATTACAACAAATAGCATCATATGCTATTGAGATATGCGAAAGTGCCTGCTACGATCTGTCTTAACCATAAGTGCTGGATAAGTTGGCGACTTCTTGTGGCTGTTGCCCCATTTCATGAATACATAAGATAAATTACATTTAAAAATTACAAAAATACACAGAACAACAGCAGTAGCAGAGGTGATAACGCATTGTTTAGTAAAAGAAATTAAACTAATCTCTGATACACTGCAGACGAAATTTCCTTTATTAAATTGGTAGAAAAACACACCACACTACATTACATTCAATGCTTTGAGCGTTTCCTGGTACAAGAAAAAAAGGTATTTCTGCATGAAAACAGTCAAATAATCATAGCCTTCTGCTTTTACAAAATATGCTACAGCGACTAAGCTAACTACAGCTGCATATACTTAAAATTGTTATGTGCACATTACAATCGCCAAGACAGGATAAACTTGAGTTCATATGCAGCTCACTGGGAGGTACAACTTTGCAATCAACTCATTTCTGCTTGCCAAATATATGCACTAAGATACGACTACAACTAAAAAGACCCTTTTTTTCATAAAACACCGGACTCAAGATGGAAAATCCCGTAGCAATAGTACAAATCCTCTACATAACACAGCTGGGTTTTGTAAGCCTAGTAGGATTTACAATATAAAGGTTGCAGCAAATTCATGCTTTTATATATTTACAACGGTGAAAATAAAGATCACATAAAAAATATAACATTATACGTCGGTTTAGATTCTGAGCTAATGTGTTTTCAACTTGTTCTGTTTCAGCGCTTTTAAAGCATTGTGTCTGTTCGCTTGTGCATGCAGCCGCCTTATCGCTACAAAAATATTTGTGCTGTCACGTCGCCTGACGCTCAATAGAGCATTGTAGCGCTTTTATTATTCGCGGTATAATACCTAAGGCGCTAGTAAATGTTCAGAATACACAAGCTGTCTTCAATGTTTTCGACGACCATTCTTCGCCAGTGAAAGTCACACTGGTCCTACTATTGTATTTAGACTTCAAGCTGCGCAGTACTTGATATTCTATGGATTTTTCAATGCGAGAGGCCATTCGTCACTAGAGTCGTTAAGAATGGCGTTTCCCCTGGCAGTACAGCTTTGCTATAATTGCACATGCTCTCCTGAGGCTTCCGTCTGCCAGTATTATTTTCGCATACATACGCGCACGCATGCCTATAAAACGTATGTGAACTGCCAAGAGAAACATGGGGCAAAATGTAGCCATACCGGAAGGGCCGAGTACGTGCCCTTTGTAAACTAGGAACAAAAGCTGATAGGCTTACCTGAGACGTTAAGAGAAATATGACACAGCTCACTCCCCGCTGGTAGTCTTTCGTTTGCATGTGACCGTCTCAGTGGGTTGCGATCTCTCATATCACAATGAAAGTCGCAGTGCAAACCGCAACAGTAGGGATGCTTGTGACGGGCCGGCAAGCTGCACTTGCTCGACGTCGGCAAAGACGAAATCGGCGACACGCCGCTGCTGGCGGTGGTCCTCCTCGTCGCAATCACACAGCACGGACGGAGGTTTCCATCGTAACTTGCCGCAACGCCTGGTGGCAGTCGCCCCTAACGCAGCTATTTCAGAACCACTCAACGACAACGTACTCGCGCGTGATGCAGCGCAACTGCAAAATGACGTCATGCTATTGACGGCTTCGGCTTTGGATCATTTTGTGTCTGCACAACTGAGCAAAATAGTCGCGCTAGTTTCGGTTTTCTGTCCTCGCGTTGAAATAAAAACTGTTTTGCTCACTGATAATTTTACGTCTCTTAAGTAATGTTCACGAATGAAACAGCCATGAATTTAACACGCGTCTTGAAAGACCCGCTACGTTTACTTCGCAGAAGCAAAATTTGCTCGTCCGAGTGTGGTTACATTTGAAATATCTATCGTTGGGCTGCCGGAGCGTGCTCGAAGTGTGAGGACGCGTCGTAATTGTGCTTAATTCGCTTAGCTATAACGGTGCGGCTGCCTTTGATCTCTGTCGAGTGCAATTCGCTCTAATGTAAGGTGGAACTATAAAGCCGCCGATGTAACTGAATAATCTAGTGCACCTGAAGCGGCCAGAACTCCGGTATTTCCTCCAGAGTTTCTCGCGATTATGTTCTGCTATCACCTAATGCGAGCGTAGTCATTTGGCGGAGATTAAGACACACATTTTCTAGAACTATCGTTCACCGCTGTATAACGACGTGGAGAAGCAGAGTTGTTGGTCCTTAGCAAAATTTTCTGTTTATTGCGAATTTTGCGATAGCAATTATATCGACACAACCATCGAAATGTATCTATCGGTGTTGCAATGAGCTTACGTATAAAGTTCGACAAGATCCTGTCCCGCGCCGTTGGCTGTGCGCGTTGAAGGAAGTGTTCGAGGGTGAGCCGGGCCGGATGGGCGCCCCAAGTCAAATATCTACAGGAGGTCACGTGATAAAACGCGCGCAAGCCGGGGGAGGGAGGTGCTAGTTTAGCGCGCTTCTCCTCTGGCCACTTGTCTAGCCCTGTCTTGCGCCACCGTCGCTCTGTCTTGGAGATAATTTACGATGGATGCAAAGCTGGGGGAGGGGCGCTCAGAGAGCGCAATTTCAAGTTTCGGAGACGCTTTGAAGTAAGAGGCAGCAGAAGCGTTCGGTCCACTCTGTTAGCGCCCTTCATCACGCCAACGCTATGAAAGCGAGTGTTCGCGCTCATTGAGTGAGATCTGTTCATGTTTGCACGTGCGCGCGTGACCAAGTGCTCGCTAATTTAAGGAGTAAGCGAATGCTTACTGCAGTTTATTCAGCAGATGAAACTGCGAACCCTGGTTGGTGCAGTTGTTCGTGCAGTGGTTCATGCAGCATTAGAGTGAAGCTGCTATTTTTGTTGTCATTTTTCCTTTTCTAGGGTGTCGAAAAGCAGTGTTGCGTGCGCTATAGTTTGTTCCTGGTCGCAGAACGCAACGCTCTGCGGTAGCCCAGTGGCTTTGGTGTTGCGCTGCTGATATCTAGGTGACAGGTCTAATCACAACCGCGGTAGACGCATTCCAACGGGGCCAGAATGCGAAAACGCGCGTATACCGAGCATTCCGTACGCGTTTGATAACCCGAGCTGCTGAAAATAATTATTCAGCTTCCCATTGCCGTGCGCCTCATAACAAGATCTTGATTTTGGAACTGAAATCTTAAAAATTTAATTTTACGTCGCGGAATTACATTTACAATCGACGCTGTTGAGTGCGCCTACTGAACTTGTTACCTCGTTACTGTGCTCTCTTTAGTAGCCAATACTTCTTTTTAAAATTTACTTATGGTCAGGATCCAGTGTCAGAAATCCAGGTCTTCCTTAGCATAGGAAACCAGCTATCGCTTAAGCGTGTGAGGTATTAGCAAGCATGGTCAAGGAAAATGAATATATTGAGTTCGAAGTAATTGCAGAGCATGACAAGGATTAAAGAATGATACACCGCATTACAACCAGGAGAGTAACCCGAGGGCCTGCCTAAAACAGAAGACGTTATCGGGTATTTCTTCTCCTGCATTATAATGTTTCTCTGGCCAGACTCATCTCTAATATCAGAGGAGTCGCGATCTTCCACGATGACTACTCGCGTGCTGAGTGGGTCTTCGGAAGAAAATAGAGAGTCAAGTCGCTGTGACTCACTTTTTACCCTCTTTTTTCTTAGAGTATACCCTCTGGGACGGCACAGTAAATTTCTTTGGTTAGCAATGTATTATAGCCTACACAAACAAACTGGTGCCTGTTATTAAGATAAGTTCTATTCAGAATTGCGAGCAGCTTCGCCCATAGCATGATAAGAGACGATGACACAGACTGAGGTGGCTAGGGCAAGAATGGACACGGGACACTAAAAAGGTGGCAAGGGCAAGCGCAAACTTCCAACTGGAAATGCTAAGTTTGCACTTCTTCTTGACACCTTTTAGTGTCCCGCGTCCCCTCTTGCGCAAGTCACTTCAGCATGGAATACCAACTAGCCCGGTCTCACAACCTGGACGACACAGAGAGAGTTTGTTCAATTCTTGTGTCGTGACTTTGCGTCAAGATGCAAAAGCAACATATTCATGTATATGTCCTAACACTTAAGCACATCTCGATTTGCAGCTGCGGTGGTAGCCCAGGAATGCGGATAGCAAAGTCGCTACTGAAATAATTGGGGGTACTTTAACAAAATCGACAATTTAAAATCAAAACCCGTCGACGACGGTGTTTCTCGTAGACGCTGTGCGATGTTCGGACCATAACAATAAGCGCCGACTGTAGAAAAACTACCATGGAGCGCTTCTGACGGTTAGCCTATCTTGTTTACCCCCTAGCATCAAAAAGGAACATAAGACCAAGAAAAAAGAGAACCGTATCAAAAGCCCCGAATCAATCATAGCTTGTCGTGATTGAACGCTCTTAGGATGAGAAGTCATTACCAGGCGACGAACGCCTACGCTTTATCAAGAACACTGATAACGTCTGCGGGACAAGCATTGTGGTGAAGTTCAAGGCGCAGGGATAGCTTTCAATTATTTTCTTTTTCTTTTGGTGAAGTAATCACGCGTCACCGCGCGAAGTTTGAAAAGAATAAGGTCAGCACACCACGTGTTGGCACTCACGCGAACTAAACCCTCGTGTCTAGAAAAGCTGGATACGATTGGATAAATTAGCTTAAGGGCAATCTAAATTGTGTTGTTATTTTAGACACAGTCCTACCTCTTAACCTTGATCAAATTGTCTGTGAAGAAACGCGCAAAAGTGCTGTCTTGGACTTATTCTTTGTAAGTAATATGATCTTAAATGATTTCATTTGTACTGAATGCGGTGTACTCATTGTACTGAACTAGTACTCATTCAGTGTGCAATAAGGACTTCCAGTGCGCTGGTGATGCATCAGTCACAGATTACTTAGTCCACCAAAGGACAGTGAGCACGATGATTTTGATGTCTTGTGGGCCCAATTGAAAAAAAAAACTGTCATATTCTTCATTGCACAAAATGTGGCAATCCGGAAGGTACGTAGGAATCGTAAAAGTCCATAGATTCCTAGTGATATCATCCACTATAAACGTCGACTCAAGCGACTTAGCGTAGAGACGTAACACCCGAGAGCTTTAGTGAACTGAAAAGAAATATGGCAGCTAAATAAAATGAAGCACCGACATATTACTGTCAAGTCACTCTCCCTGCATTGACTTGAGATGATCCTACAAAATCTTCGAGATTTGTCGGTCAAGGCTATGAAACGGGGAATAACATAAACTGAACGGGAAAATTGAAACTGACGGCTTGAAAATATCGCAGGCTTTTATTATATATTTTCACAGCGCTTTCTGCCCGTCAAGTTTTTATGTACCCCAACCCGCTATGCTTGATGATATAAACATTCCTATCGTCACTAAGGAAGGTGTCCTTATTGTGTTAAGGAAGTTGAGCACAAAAAAGAGTATAGGACCAGATCAAATCCGAAATACACGTTTACAGTGCTATTGCATACATATAGGCAATTTCTTGGCGAAGGTCTTTATTGCATTCTCGCGTAGTTGCGAACTTCCGGACGACTGGACAATTGCACGTGTTCTACCCATCCTTAGAAAACGAGATAGGTCAGTAATTTCTAACTATAGACCGATTTCTTCAACATCTTTTTGTTACAAGTTAATAGAGCATATTGCGGCTGACAATATGTAGTCCTTTTTATCGGATGATGTCTTATCTCCCTGCCAACATGACTTTTGAAGAGAATATCGAAGTTGACACAATTCGTAACAAATATTTACGATACTTTACCAGCCCTAGATCGTTGTGGGCAATTGACATACTTCTGCTAAATTTTTCTAAACCCTTTGAGAAGGTTCCACACAGTAAACTACACCTATCATTATATAACCTAAGACTGCTGCTTTGTCTTATCAAATTGCTTGAGGCATATTTAACTAATAGTAAGCAGTTTGTTGAAATCAAATCTAGCGTATCTAGGACGCTCAACGTTACACCCGGTGCTCACAGGCGAGTGTTTTGTGGCCATTATTATTTCTTATATATTGTTACGGTGAAGGGAAGGAAGAAGTTGAATTGGACTAGAGGAAGACGAAGTCTGGCAGTGCCCTGAACGCCATATACACCAGTTGAATAGATACATTATTTTACACTCGTGGGCCTGCTTTCTTCCTGCAAGATTTTGGTGGAAGGAGCGGGGAACTATCACGGAACTACGCAGCGGACGTCATTGACTTCCCACCACAATAGCAAATCAGCCGACACAAGCGACAACGTTTCAGCAACCAGTGCAAACGGTCATCCTCACTCATCCGCGGGACCCGAGGACATGTTGTGGCACGGACAACGCCGACGTCGAGGACTGGCTTACGCTGTACGAGTGAGTGTGCGACAACAACAGGTGGGATCCAACAACGACACTAGCAAACGTGATATTTTGTCTGAGAGGAACTGCGAAGCCATGGTACGACACACATGAGCTGGTACACACACTTAATGAGCTGGGATGTCTGGGAAGGAAAAGTGGGAGACCTGTTTGGCAAACCTGTCGGTTGTCAGCTGGGAGCAAAAAAATAACTTACGTGTCACGCTCAGATGTCCACAGAATCCTATGTCTTGTACATGCAGGATATGCTGGCCCTCTGTCGCATGGCTGATCACAACATGAGCGGGGCATTCCACACGATGCCTTCAATTTCCCGGTGTGTATGTCTTGTGCCACTGCGGATGTAATTATAAAGGAGTGCCGGCGTGTCGCACAAACGAAGGGCCGCTGCGTCGCTCAAACTTTCGACCGCTTTCCCAATACCGCCCGCAACATCTTCTTGCGAAGACCCGCCGCGGCTCGTTCAGCCCACATGACCGGAAGATATCACGCGCATCGTTCGCCGTGAGCATGAGGCCATGGCTCCGGCTCCAGTTCATTCCGACTGTCGGGAAAGCGTGCCCGCTATCTCCCTTATACAAGCGGTCGTTCAGGAGGAAATAGCAAGCTTGGGGATTCCATCTCTCTACTCGGTCCGCCATACAAACACCTACTAGATTTCTCCGGCCACTCGCTCCCAGGCGCAAAGCTGTCCGCCACTCCGTCGCAACCCAGCTGACTGGCGCATAGCGGATGATAAACCCATCTGTCTTAATTGTTCCGGTATTGCACACATCGCCCGTCATTGCCGCAAAAACTGCGCGTCGCCTTCTTGGTAGTCGTCGCCGAGTAACTACCGCCAAGTAGCAGACAATCGTCCTTTCTCGCTATATACGCTGTCTAGGAAGATCAGCGCCGACAGTGCTCCATCAAGATCCAGCCGCTCCCCGTCTTCGCAAGGTCATAGGTCCCGTTCGCCTCTCGTTCACCGCTCTTCGTCCCCTTCTGCAATAGATCTCTTCGCTTCGGGAAACTAGGTGGTGCAGCTCCCTGACGTGAAGCTGCAACTCCGACCTTGCCCAAAAATCCTCCGTTGACGCTGCCTACATGTGAAAACCTACTGGACATTGAAGCTGATGACGTTCCTGTTAGACCTCTCACTGATACATGAGTGCAGCTTTCAGTTATGAGCGCTGCTCTCCGCCGACGGCTCAAAAAGTATTCTGACACCCGCCGCACCGTGCACTGTGCGCCTCGCCGATGGGAGCGCTTCACATGTCCGTGGAATGTGCACAGCACGTGTGATCATTGTGGGCTATTATACCGTTGTTCTATTTATTGTCCTTGAACACTGCCCGCGCGACCTAATTCTCTGCTTCGACTTCCTTTCGAAACACTCTGCCCAAATTGACTGCTCCGCGTGTTGTGCAGTTCGATCTGCCGCTTCCGGCCGATGCGACTACTTGTGGTTCACACCGCTTATGTTCTGTTGAGTTCGCAAGGCTGTCTCCACAGGCAGCTACAAATCTCCTCCTGACGCCCTGTCCTCGAGCACCTGATGGCGAGTACGTCGTGTCGCTGCTTACTGACGTGGTATTGTCGCACAATATTGCCCTACCGAGCACCCTAATCACGATCCGCGAGAACTGCGCTCGCGTGCTCATCCTCAATTTGGGATTTTCGTCGCATGTGCTTCCGCACGTTATCGCCATAGCGCATATCCCACCTTTGAAAGAATGTGAGATTTGTTCTTTGACCTATGAATCCTTCCTCAGTACCAGCGGACCTTTGTCACCCACTGCTTCATATTGGATCACTGCGGACAATATTTCTAAGTTGACCGCCCCTGACTTTCCTTCCGAGCAAACAACAGCTCTTCGTCACCTCCTGTCATCTTATCGGGACATCTTTGATTTGGACAACCGTCCACTTGGCCAAATATCTGTTCTCACGCATCGCATCGACACCTGTGATGCCAGCCCCATTCACAGGCGGCCATATCGTGTCTCCGCAACAGAAAGGGCCACCATACAGAAAGAGGTAGACGGGATGATTAAAAACGACATCATTGAACCTTCGAGTAGCCCGTCGGCATCACCGGATGTCTTGGTAAAGAAGAAAACTCGGGGCACTTCTGCGATGACAACCGTCACCTCAACAATATAACAAAGAAATAGGTTTATTCTCTGCCTCACATTGATGACGCTCTTGACTGCCTGCACGGATCCCAAAGCTTTTCATCCATTGACCTGCGCTCAGGCTATTCGCAGATTAGCGTCGATAAGATGGACAGTGAGAAAACCGCCTTTATCACACCGGACGGTCTGTACAATTTTAAAGTCATGCCCTTTGGATTATACAATGCGCCAGCTACATTCGAGCGCATGACGGACTCTCTCTTGCACGGCTTGAAGTGGTCTACATGCCTCTGTTTTCCCGACGTTGTTTATCGCCGAACGTTGAGAGCCACCTGCGGCGCCTTACAACCATACTCTCCGTGTTTCGCAGAGCTGGCCTTCAGCTAAACTCTTCCAAGTGCCATTTCTGTCACTGTGAAACTAAGAAGCTCGGCCATCTCGCAAACGCCGCCAGAACCAAACCTGATCCAGAGATAGTTCACGTCTTACGAATATTTCCTGTACCTTGTTCAACAAACGATGTCCGTTGTTTTCTGGGCTTATGCTTTTATTTCCGCTGATTTGTGAACAATTTTGTCGACATCGCTCACCCTCTCACTGACGTTCTTAAAAAAGACTTCTCTTTCTCTTGGGGACGACTGCAGGAGGAACCTTTCTCTGCCCTGGTTGAGCGACTTACAACTACTTCGATTCTGTCTCACTTTGAACCTTCGGCGCCCACTGAAGTACGAACTGACGTGAGTGGCCATGGCATCGGCGCTGTCCTCGCTCAGCGTCAACAGGGCCAAGACCGTGTCATCGGTTACACCGGACGCCTTCTTTCCACGCTCAGGCGACATTACTACATTCCTGAGAGAGAATGTTTCGCGCTCGTATGGGCGGTGGCGAAATTTCGACCGTACCTTTTCGGTCGGAGCTTCCGCGTTGTAACCGATCATCACGCACTCTGCTGGCTCTCCTCTTTGAAGGACCCAACTGGAGCATTTGCACGTTGGGCATTTCGTCCACAAGAATATACATTTCCTATTATGTATAAGTGAGGGCGCCAGAAATAAAGATGTTGACTGCCTGTCCCGAAATCCCGTCGATAAATCGGATGATACCGATGCAGACTCGGACATCACTGTTCTGCCCCCCTCCGGCTTCCTCCATATTGGCGATGAGCAGCGCAAAGATCCTGTTCTTCGAACACTTATGGAACACCTGAGCTCCTCGCCGAATGACCCGTCTCTCTGGACGTTCACCTTGTGTGATGTAACTTGATACCGTCGTAGCGTTCGTCCTGACGACCCAGGCTCCTCCTAGTCGTTCCCAAGCAGCTTCGACTCGCCATGCTCCAGCAACTTCCCGACGCTCCTACAGCTGGACATCTGGGCATCACTCATACATACGAGCACCTGCAGCGCCGCTTCTTCTGGTCCGGCATTTATCGCTCCATGCGCCGTTATGTCGCTTCTTGCGACCTGTGTCAGCGCCGGAAGACGCCACCTATGCCTCCCGCTTCGTTGCTTCAACCAATTGATAAGCCTACAGAGCCGTTCTTCCGTGTGGGCCTAGACGTCCTTGCCTCCTTTCCAATTTACATCAAAGGAAAGAAATGAATTGCTGTAGCAACCGATTATGCCACGAGATATGTCATCGCACGAGAGGTACCAACCAGCTGCACTACAGATGTCGCCGACTTCATACTTTGGGACGCCATCCCGCACCACGGCGCCCCTTGCCAGTTGCTGACCGATCGCGGCTGCTACTTTCTATAGATGGTCATCGATGATCTGCTCCGCTCGTGTTCTACAGAACACCAGATTGCTACCGTGTACCACCCTCTAGCGAACGGCGTCACTGAGCGACTCAACCGCTGACTAACTGAAACGCTGCCCTTGGACGTTTCCGACGATCATCGTGACTGGGACGTCGCTTTACCATACATCCCTTTCGCATACAACTCGTCCCGTCACGAGACTGCCGGATTTTCACCATTTTACCTTTTGTATGACCGCGATCCCACCTTGCCTTTTGACACGTTGCTACCTTCCGCAGTACAATAACCCAGCACTGGTTACTCTCGCGATGCTATTGACTTAGCCGCCCAGGCCCGAGATTTCGCCCGTCATCGCCTTACAGTCTCGCAAGCTTCTAAAAACGACGCTACGACCTTCGGCACTGAGACCACCACTTTTCACCTGGTTCCCTCGTCCTGCTCTGGACGCCTTCAAGTCGTGCCTACTTGTCGGAAAAAAACTACTTTCCCGTTAATATGGTCAGTACCAGATCTTACGTTAACTGTCCGACGTGACATACGAGACCGCCCGAGTGGGTCAGTCTTCTGTGCCGCCCAACGTCATCAGCGATGTTGTTAATGCCGCCAGGCTCAAGCCCTATGTTGCCCCTTTAAGTGAGATTCTATAACTTGCACCGGGACGGAGCTACTCCACCGGCAAGGTGACATCACGGTGGAGGGCAGGAAGAAGTGGAATTGGACTACAGGAAGACGAAGTCTGGAAGTTGCCTGAACGCCATATACACCAGTTGTATGTATACATTATTTTACACTGGTGGGCCAGCTTTCGTCCTGGAATAATATGCAAGTGATTTAGCGCTAGTAAGCTGAAACTGCGCGTCTAATAACCCTTTCGCGGACGATTGTATTGTGCTAAAAGAAATAGCCTACAAAGATGAATATAAGCTAATACACCGAACTGTCAGCCACATTCAATGCTGGTGCTCAGAATGGGACATTGAACTAAGCGTTAATAAAAAGGTGTTAATAAATTAAACGCTGAATAAGGATCCTAGCCTGTTTACATACACTATCCATAGTTCGAACATCCAAGCAGTAACTCAATTTAAATATTTAGGAATTACTCTTTCTAGTGATAAGACATGCGGTCGCACATCTCTGCAAATATTGCAACAGATGTTGGGAAACGGCGTTTTTTTTACACGTAGCTTGCACAGCCAACGGTGAACTTCAAGCGTACAATGCCATTTTCACATCTAAATTGTAGTATGCATACATTGTAAGGGATAAGGTGAATATTTATTTATATAAAAGGCTGTATTCTCCAACTAAGCCCGTGATTGCGCATAACATTCCCACATTAGCTGTACGCAGAAAAATTAGTTGGCTAAAATTCTTGCCTACTATTTTGTCTGGAATAATAAACATGCCTGTACCCTCATATTTAAAGTCCATTACATGAAGACCAACACGTTACACTCACAAACACTTTCTACAACCTATTTTCGCGAAAACAGAGGCGTTTAAACAAAGTTTTTTTCCCACGCACGGTTTCGCATTGGAACAGTCTACGTGAATTTGTTGATTAGTTTTGACGAGGCCTTTGAATGGCTTTTGTTGTATTAAATATTGACCGAGCAAAACTGTTTTAAAACTTGTGGCGCAGGTACTGTTGTAATATATTTATGTGCTATTCTTCTTTTTTGTGTTTGTTAAATATCGTCCTAGTGAAACGGATGTAGTAAATTGTCGTGCGAATATTGTTAGAAATTATTTCTTTGCTTTTCTGTTTTGCCAGTTGAGTGTAAATCCACTCCTGCTTGGGCCACCTTGGCCGGCAGTATTGTGAAACAAATAAATAAATTAATATATGTAAATGTCATTATTTCAATATACCTGGATAAATGGACAATTTCAAGAGCCTATGAAAACAACAGGTTCAACTGGTTGGACAGCCACTTCCTGGTTGTCTAAGCAAGGACGCTGAACAGATTGCTGAAACTAATCTAAGCACAAAGCAAAACGAGGTATTTAAAAAGAAAAACTGCATGTCTGAAAAAAAATCGAAACGACCAGGCTATGCGATTGGATAATTGCTATCTTGTGATGGAGCACTTCTTTTAGGGCAGAGCGGCAGATTTTACCAAAATATACGGCTGAACCCAGTTATGCACTTCGTTTTCTGTCTAGTCATGTAGCCTGGGCTTGTTGAATTCAATTCTCTGCTATTTTGTGTACCTTGAGGGGCAGTTCTAAGCAGCATCCACACTAATGAGTTGGTCGAATATTAGTTCAAGAAGTTATTGCCACTAAACCTTTTGCAAAGGTGAGATATTAGCAAAAGGATTTGTTTCTGCAGGAACAAATCATCATCATCATCAGCAGCAGCAGCAGCAGCAGCAGCAGCAGCAGCAGCAGCAGCCTGGTTATGCCCACTGCAGGGCGAAGGCCTCTCCCATACCTCCCCAACTACCCCGGTCATGTACTAATTGTGGCCATGTTGTCCCTGCAAACTTTCTTAATCTCATCCGTCCACCTAACTTTCTGCCGCCCTCTGCTACGCTTTCCCTCCCTTGGAATCTATTCCGCAACTCTTAATGACCGTCGGTTATCTTCCCTCCTCATTACGCGTCCTGCCCATGACCATTTCTTTTTCTTGATTTCAACTAAGATATCATTAACTCGCGTTTGCTGCCTCACCGAATCTGCTCTTTTCTTATCCCTTAACGTTATACCAATAATTCTTCTTTCCATAGCTCGTTGCGTCGTCCTCAATTTAGGTAGAACCCTTTTCGTAAGCCTCCAGGTTTCTGCCCCGTACGTGGCACAAATACCCACACCGAACCAATACCCACACCGAACCAATACCCACACCGAGGAACCAATACACCACACGGAAGAGTACCTGAGACACTGCTGACTCCCTTGCACAATCAACAAATCGCATATCCTCATACTGAAACGAAGAATGCGGGGCCAACCTCCGAGGAAAATGTCGCATCCAATCGTAATGCTTAGGAGAACACAAGTACCCAAAGTGGACAGAGTGAGAGTCATAGGTCTCGGCCTGGAAAGGGACGGGGCGCCTTACACAGCGGTCCAAAATCTGAAGGAGACAGTGACGTAGGTCGCTAACCTTGTGGGGCAATTGATAAGCAGTTAGCTTGGCATTAAGGAGCAGGAGACGCTTATAATAATACAGGCACTTGTGATAAGGAGAATGACTTACGGAAAATGTAGTTTTAGGATGACGAAAAATGGGAAGGAAATACATAACGTACTATTCCGCAGGACGTTCAGGTTGGCGCACGATCTCCCAGACACGGCGTCGACTCGTAGATGCTCCTACTTGGGATTCCCAGCACCTGATAAGAGCTTGTGTAGTGTACAAAGTGTACCAGAGCGAGTGCCCCATGCTTATCGATATCAGCAGAGTGACACTCAGTACACTGGGTTGCACTTAGAACTAGAAGGAATTGACGAGGACGGCGTCGTGCCTGAGGGACTCTATTAGGGTGGCTATGGACCCGAGAGCCATCGAGCCTTAACGCAACAGGGACGAAAAGAAACCCGAGCACAAGGCCCACGGCAGGGACCCGGACGTGACGTTGGAATGCGCACACAATCTACCTGATGAACTACAAGGCCGAGGAGCAGAGGGCCGCGACAGTCAGGACGAAAGGCACGGGCTCAGCGGTATAGGTGAGCTTCGTTATGGCGGCCACGAAGTGCGAAGAGTGAGCAATAATACACATGAGCATTCAAGCTGCGTGCAGGAATTATCAATAGGGTTGACTATTGAAGGTGGGCCAAAAGATTCTAGAGAAGCTCAAGAATGGACCCGAAATGTACACCTTCTGAACACTGTGGTAAGATTGCGTGGCGGAAAATGCGGTGGCAGACGCCATGGCTCGAATACATGCTTTCCGAGTAACACCACTTGACCTTGCCGGCTTAAAAACGGACGTCGTCCTCAAGACGTACTCAGACAGCCTCGAGCACTAGCGACAAAAGAAGACGCAATCCTCTACCACGCACAAGGCGAAAGTAGAGCTGAAGCGGTCGACTTCGGAACACTTCACGAACCCTTCATGGAATTAACCGTCAAGCAGTGGGAGGCCAGGCTGACCGGCCCCGACCCTGAGGACTAGGCGAGCCTTGCGGAGAAGGCGGATGGACAGCCAGGTCACATGGGATGCCACCCTGAGGATGCCACACGTCTAGGGTGCAGTCCTCGCCGGCTAGTTTGACTGTTTACTGCTATTACTACAAGCAAAAAATCAATATAACTTGCTTCATTTGTATGTAATCAATCATTGAAATAGTGCCTAATACTGCGCACAATTCTAGTGCTGCTGCCCTATGTTTACATATGCCTTATTCAGCAGTGAAAACGTTGGAAACATATGCAAACTGTTCTGCTTTTCTCCTTTCATGTAACTGAGCACAGTGGTAGGATAGATCGTGTTTAACCAGCGGCAATGGATTGAAGATACTGACACAAACAATGGCGGAGACAAAAAGGTTGTAGTGCGGCTAGGCCAGAGTCACTCCTGCCCGTCTGAAAAAGACCTGTTGAAACCTGGGTGCCGGGTGCAGTCGAGACTAACCAAGTACTAGCCATTTACTGTCCAATAAATACTCCCGATAACATCTTTTTAGTGGAGGTTGTGGGCTCTGTTCCTCGTGGCCCTGAGCCTTCGGAGCTTCCGCTACGTTTCCCCCGCCTCCATGGACAAAAACAGTATGGGGTCTTCGCAGCCCGCGCCCACAGCGCCGGCAACCGTCGTCCTTTTGCATCTGCTCGAAACCGGCAAATTTTTCGGCATGGAGAACAATGACGTCGACAATTGGCTGGTATTGTGCGAGAGCGTCAGCAAACACCATAGGTTGGATCAAACGATAATGCTCGCCAACATAATTTTCAATCTGTGGGGCACAGTTCGCGTTTCGTTTAATATGCACGAAGAACTGATCATTTGGGACATATTCACGGAAAATATGCGCAATTCGTTGGCGGATCAGTACTACGACAACTGACAGCGCGGCACGAACTCGCGACCAGAGCTACGTCACACGTCATTTATATCCAAGACGTGCTAGCCCTGTGCCACACCACTGACAAAGACTTGCCAGAGGCGGACAAGGTCGGCCACGTTGTAAAAGGCATAGCTGACGATGCCTTCAACATACTCATGTGTAAGCATTGCAGCATGCTCGACGCTATTATAACTGAATGCCGTTGGTTTGAACAAGCAAAGACAGGCGCACAACTCACCGCTTTAACAGACTTCTGAACACAGTTGCGACATCCTCATGCAAAGATCCCGTGCCGCCCCCTCCGTTCTCGACGCCGAACAACCCAGGCAGGATTGTTCGCTAGGAGCTCAAAACCTTTGCTCCAGTTGCAGATCAGCTCCAGCTCAAGCTGCTCTCGACCATTTGGCGGCAATATCCCTTATTTGAGCGGTCTTTCTTAAAGAAGTTCCGAATATGGGCATTCCACAAGCCACCTGTCACGCACATCAGCCCATGTGGGCTTCCGGTCCTCATACTGAACTGTTGCTGCTACCGCTTCCGCTCCCTGGTTGACACCTCGCTGCTGAACCCATTTGAGTGGAGCATAGCAGACCATCGACCAATCTGTTTTTCTTGTTCCTGCGTAGGCCACATTTCACAGCACTGACGCGATTGTAGGTATTACCGATCAAGGTTCCGCCAAGATCGTGGCCCCTGTTCTAGCGCATCTCTTCTCGATGAACACATTCCGGGCCGGTAGCGTATCCATCTGCCTTAGTGATCTGCACCTACGTACGCCAATCCAGGACAATGTTCTAGCCGATCGCCGTCCCCACAGAGTCGCCAGCCACGCTCCCACTCAATGCCATCACTCTCCCTCCCCCGCTTACTCTGGCCACCACCCGAGAGACTAGCCAATGCAGCTGTCGTGCCGGACGTGAAGCTGTATTGGCGACAAGGAGCAAAAAATCAATATTCACCTGTATTTCAAGACGCAATTTGCTCTGTGTTCTCGTCGATGGCGTCGCTGTTACTGCTCTCATTGATACTGGCGTCACATATCTGTTATGAGTTGCAGGCTCCGAAGCCGCCTACGAAAAGTGCTGTCACATGCCGTCTCTCCTGCTGGGCGAGCAGTTGACGGCACCTGCACACCGCTTCTTGATATGTGCACGGCCTGCGTTACGGTTGCCAGCCACCACACTTCAGTTCACTTACGTGTTTTCGACGCTTGCCCGCATGTCATTCTTGGCATTAACTTCTTGACCACCCCGTCTGCATTCATTGATTGTTCTACTGGTACTTTGCGGCTCGCACTGCAGTCGTGTCCTGTTCAGGCCGCATTACGTAATCTTTCCTAGGCTCTGCTGAGTTTCTGCGACTACCTGCTCAGGCTGTCACCTTCTGTCACCGTTTCCTTCAGTCCCTCATGGCTACTATGTGGTCGCTCCTCTCTCAGATCTGATCCTTTCGCGGAACAGTACACTTCCTCACACCACAGCGGTTGTTGCCAACAACAAAACAATACTTCCAGTCCTCAAGTGCTCTATTTCTACCCATGTTCTTCCTCAAGGAATATCACTAGCCGAACGGTCACCGATGGCAGATTGTATAGTCTCTGCGTTCATCAAAGAAGACATATCGATACCATCTTTAACTCTTGACGGCAAAACCGTGACGTCGGACTATCAGAGGGCGGAATGCTTCAACAAGTACTTCCAATCTGTGTTTTCGCTATTACCTGCTGGGGAGACTTCGCTTTTGAACAACGCCAATCGAGGCGATATGATGCCAGATATTGAATTTGATGTTAGTGGCGTCGACTCTTTATTACGGCATTTAGATGACACAAAAGCAATTGGACCTGATGGAATATCGCCAGTAGTCCTTAAAGAGTGTCATTGTATCATTTCTCCGTGTTTAACGATGATTTATAAGCTTTCCCTTGAAACAGGCCTCATTCCCCAAGATTCGAAAACGGCAAGCGTGACACGTGTTTGTAAATCGGGCGACAGAAAACTCACAGAAAACTATAGGCCGATTTCACTAACGTCAATATGTTGCAAAATATTCGAACACATTTTATATAGTAACATATCTGCATTCCTTGACTCAAACGCTTTTTTTACACCTTCCCAGCACGGATTCCGAAAAGGCTATTCCTGCAACACACAACTAATACAATTCCAGCACTTGTTATCTAAAACCATTGATAACAATAGTCAGGTAGACGCCGTTTTTATTGATTTTCAAAAAGCTTTCGATATTGTGTCCCATAAGCTCCTAGATGTAAAGCTCGCTGCATTAAATATAAACGAAAACGTTCAAAATTGGATACGCAACTACCTAAATGGAAGAACCCAGTCTGTTGTCTTAAACAACGTTGCATCTTCACCAATAACTGTTTCTTCGGGCGTTCCTCAGGGAAGCGTACTGGGGCCCTTGCTATTTTTAATCTACATAAATGACATTGTCGAACTAATTACATCACCCATAAAACTATTTGCTGATGACTGTGTGATTTACAGAGAAATTACCACTGAAGATGACATAGATACATTGCAAACAGATTTAGATAAGGTAGCGATCTGGTGTAAAAAATGGAACATGAACTTAAATATAAAAAAGTGCAGTAGCATAAGTTTTTCCAGAAAATTATCCAAATTTCAGCACCGATATAACATCAATGGCACGCTTATCGACGTACAGTCGGAATATAAGTATTTAGGAGTCTATTTTACCGAATCACTCACTTGGCATAAACAGATTGACACTGTCATAGCAAAAGCTAGCAGGATGTTACATTTTATTCGCAGAAATTTTAAACAGGCAACACGCGAAGTTAAAGAAACTATATACTTCTTACATGTTAGAACAATACTTGATTATGCTTGTGTAATATGGGATCCCTATCAAGATTACCTCATCAATAGACTGGAAAAACTACAGAACCAAGCAGCAAGGTTTGTTTGCAATAATTACAGCCCGTACTCTAGCATTTCCGAAATGAAGGCCACTTTAGGATGGGATCTACTACATATGCGTAGGCAGAAGTTAAGTCTTAAACTATTGCACCGAATATATAATAATCAGACAGGTATTAATCGCTATAACTATCTCCTGGAACCAGATTATATATCGACTCGCTGTGATAACAACAAAAAGATCTCAGCCTATAACTGCAGAACAAACACTTTTTACTACTCTTTTTTCCCCAAAACAATTAGACAATGGAACAGTTTATCAATTGATATAGTAAATGTGTCAAATAACGAACTATTCTATTCAATGCTGTGACGGCGCTCTTGTAAAACAAATGTATGTGTTATATATCTTGGAACCTGCTTGTTTCACGTTACTTGTACGCCTTTCTCTAACAGTTATTGTAGTGATTCTGTTTGTCAGTATATCTGTCCGAAAGCTTCTCTGTATTACTGATTGTATTTTGTTCCCCCCTACGTAATGCCTTTGTGGCGATGTAGGTACTTTATAAATAAATAAATAAATAAATAAATAAATAAATAAATAAATAAATAAATAAATAAATAAATAAATAAATAAATCACTAACACCACTAAGACCCTGCCCCTATCTGTCCTACCGGCACCGACTAAGGTACTTCTGAGCAATATCATAAGGCCTGACCTATTTCTGAAAGTGACATACTCTGTGCGATCCTATTTTCGTAACTTGAAGTTTTTGATGCTGAGTACAGCGTGCTAGGCCGTACACACGTCGTTGCCCACTGCATCGACACTTGACATGGCAGCCCCCTTCACAAGCATTCTTACCAAGTGTCTCACTCTGAGCGCCATGTCATCGAAAGGAGGGTAGAAAAAATGTTTGGCGAAGACGTGACAGAGCCTTCCTCTAGCCCTTTGGCATCCCCTCTGGTGCTTCTTAAAAAGAAGGACAAGAGCTGGTGGTTTTGCATCGATTATTGCCATGTCGATGGGATAACAAAGAAGACGTGTATCGCCTCCTTTGAATTGATAATGCACTCGACTACCTCCATGGTGCCAGATATTTCTCATCGCTAGATCTTCGCTCGGGATACTCGCAAATTGCCGTCGACGACCACGACCAAGGAAAACCGCTATCATCACATCCGGCTGCCTCTGCCACTTTAAGGACATGCCTTTTGGGTTGTGTAACACACGTGCAACTATCGAGCCCATTATGGACACTCTTCTGAGCGGTCTTAAGTGGTCAACCTGTCTTTCTTATCTGGACGACGTTCTAATTTTGGCGCCCAGCTTTGAAATCCACCTCCCTCGTCTGTGCGCTATTGCCGGCATATTTTGTCGGGCTGGCCTCCAGCTCAATTCCTCTAAGTGAGCTTTGTGCGCCGCCAGATGAACCTAACTGGACACCTTGTTAATGCTACTAGAGACCATGACAAAGTTTGGGCCGTCCGCAAATTCCTGGTATTGCGGTACACGAAAGAAGTACGCAGCTTTCTTGGGCTCTGCTCTTACTTTCGCCACTTTGTTCCCAACTTCGCGGCCACTTCTTGGCCCTTATTGACCTCCTAAAAGGATGCGACTTGTTCTTGGGGCGCGGATCAAGCGACTTCCTTTGCATCACTGATTTATGTCCTCACATCACCACCTGTGATGACTCATTTTGCCCCAGTTGCCAAAACAAAGCTTCGCTCCTACGCAAGCGGTCATGGCATGGGTGCTATCCTCGCCCAAACATACAACGGAGTTAACCATGTGATAGTATATGCTAGTCGCCTCCTGTCACATTCGCAAAAGGATTACACCGTTACTGAGCGGGAGTGCCTAGCTCTCATCTGGGCTGTCGTGAAATTCCGTCCATACCAATATGGATGGTCGTTCGTGGTCATAAGAGACCATCATGCCCTCTGCTGGCTCTCAACGTTTCAAGACCCCTCAGGGAGGCTTGGCCGTTGGGTGATGCGAAAACAAGAGTACATGTTCTTGCTTGTGTACAAATCTGGCAAAGTACACACTCACACCTACTGCCTATCCCGTCAACCCACTGAACCATTGACTCCACTGAAACACCCCGACACCTACGTCTTAGCAATCACAGACAATCCATGTGGCTTACGAAGAACGTAGACATCCGTCGTAGCTCTCTCTTAATGAGCGTCTGTGATCCGGTGCATTGACTCCTCATTCAACATCTGGCTTCAGGGTAACGTTATTTACCGCCGTCACATGCACCGCGACGGCGCAGAAATCATGCTAGTTGTCCCGTATCATGTACGCAGAGATGTCCTGGGCCAGTTTCATGGCGCCCCATCTTCAGGGCGCTTAAGGCGTCTCCAGAACGTATGATCGCATATGACGACACTTCTAGAAGGGCCTTTATCGTTCCGTTCGCTGTTACGTCACATCCTGTGACCTTTGTCAGCGACGCAAGAAACCTGCGACTCAACCTGCTGGTCTCCTTTACGTTTCAACCGAACTGTTTTATCAAGTGGGCCTGAGCTCGCTCGGCCCTTTTCCTGTTTCCACAAAATGCGAGAAATGGATTGCAGTCGCTACAGATTATAGCACGCGATATGCACTTACTCGAACATTGCCAACCAGCTGCGCCCCGGACGTAGCCGAATTCCTCCTGTAAGTCGTGATCCTCCAACATTGTGCTCCACGTCACCTACTCCCAGATCCACGTCGCTACTTGCTGTCTTGTGTGATAGACGATCTACTTTGATTATGGGCTGCTTATCACAACTTCACCCCCTCAAATCACCCTCAAACAATGGCCTCATCGAACGTGTCAACCGTACACTTACCGGTATGCAATACCTTTAGGTGTGGTTGTTTAGTACATTCTCTTCATTTGGATGTCTCAAGAAAACTGGTACCTTAACTTGAGCGCTGTTTTCTTCGCGGGAGATCTGAGTGACAGTGAACAGCAAAGTAGTAGCAGCAATGTGGAACTTGGCACTGCTTGAAGCTAGGAGAACCAGAGCTGACAAAGCTATGAATCGCAGTAGCTCATAAAATATCGATTTCGCATGTCCTTCGCCTCTTCCGCAACTCAAGCCCTTGTGTCAATCAAGCCCTTGTGCCAATGAAGCAAAAATAAATGGTGCGAACTCACTAGCCCAGATTCAATTCCTGTGCTAAGCAGGTCCACTGCAATGAATTCCGCGGCATGGCTTAGTAATCTCTGTCATGCCACGGATTGAATTCTTACATAAGGAATCGTCACGATAGTTCCTTGCTTGCGCGTCGCTGTACACAACAGATCAACAAGCTATTGGTGAGATGGCGTAATTTTTATTTCGCCGTTCCACCTGGTTCATGCTTCAGGAAAACCCCTCGCAACAGGTACACTTTAACCACCGTATTTAAATAAGGGTTTGTTATGGCCGCACATTTTTGTTTGCAGGCTTTGTCTTGGAGGGAGGTACGGCTCTGTGTGTACACAAGTATACGGGAGCTGGCAGACGAAAACAATAAATTATCCTCAGTGTGCATACGCTCCTCTACACTATCGATTTGACGGTACCGCACGCTCTCTTATTTCACAATAATTTGCACAATTTGTCTTAATAAAAAAATCGCTTCTCATATTGTGGTTTTGTGATCAACGAAAATGAATTATTCAACTTTATTTTAACAAGAATTTGAACCTGATGGTATACTTATTTTTTTTCTTCGCCTGCGTTGTCACCACAGTACATTTATTCGATGAAAGCCAACTAATGTGTACTGAGAAGCAAACGATTGAGTGCCCTTCCACTCTGTGAAGAAGGCTGACCAGCGAAGCTGTGTATGTGGGCCCTCAAAGGCGAACTGAACCTCCCACACGAGTCGGTCCACTATTGCACTATCTTCAGGATCGGCACAATTATGGGGAGCGCTTAACCCCTGCTTCACCGCCACCGTGGATCGGCCAGGCATTCCACTATGTTCGTGATGGGCCCACGTATAGGCAGTGCTTAAAGCCTGCTTCGCCTCCGTGGTGGGTCGGCCCCGTATTGCACAATCTTCGGGATCGGCACATAAACAGGTAATAACAGGGCCCCTTTTGTGCAACTAAACTGTCTCATACTGAACCCACTGGCACCAAACAGGGACGCCTGCTCGGCCTTAAAACTAGTTCAAATGGGTGGCAGCCACATCGGATAAAATCGTGCAATCGTACAAGAACAAACTGAAACAAAGTGTGTTGACGACGCCATTCTGCAAATTGGTTGCCGAGATCACCGCAAAAAAACAGGAATAGCTTCGAACATTCGCAAACCAAATGACAATATGCTGGGAATTGCGAACCTATTTCTTAGTCCTGACAGGTCTACATGGCCACCCCGCAGATTGATGTCCTGGCTGCTGAAAGAAACTTTGGCCAAGCACGCCTTAACTAGCATAACATCTAAATGCTACGCCGTCATCATCCTTGCGAGTACGGAAAGCATGATTGCTTTGGGTGCCCCGAGGTGGCACTGGACCAGGGAAATGACTCGAAGCGAGATCCGGATGCCTTAGAACGTGCACCTATAAAGCGAGGCATAATAAGGAAGAAGAAGCATGTGCTTGCTGCGGTAAAGCTAGGGAAACGACGCAGCATGTTTTATTAGAGTGTGAAGACGTCTACCCAGAGGTCAGTTTAGGCACCACTGGCCTCCTTGAAGCTCTTAGGTTCAGCGGGAGCAGTGGTAAAGCAAACTTGTCTGCAGTAGACATAAGTAAGAGGCGATTGGAGGATTGGTGGAAGAAAAGTAGGGAAACGACAAAAGACGGGGACGTACAAAAGCACAGTTCGCAATAGGGGATCAGAAAATTAGAGCGTGGTAGTCTATAGCGTTTTTTTTTTCATTGTGTAACCTAGGTAGGATATTAGGCAGTATAGTAGCAAGAGCTTGGTGGCGCAACCAACCACCTCGTTCCAAAGGGGACGCTAACAACATCCTTCCATCCATCGACTGGTAAAATTACATATGGTAAAATTTTTTCGTCTTGAGCTGTCACTGTGCGCACCGGCTGCGTTGAAGCAGGCCGATGCAGCTGTTTAATTATATGTACGCTGTGCCGAGAAGAAATGGGATAGTTTTGTGTGAATTAATGATTGCAACACTCCGGACACCGCGTACCTTAGTTCGCAGTGTCTTCCGTGTGGTGCGCCGATGTCGATTATCATAGTACTGATGGCCGGGTCATGCTTCCTTTGTTCATGGTTCATGAAAAGCCTCAAATCACAGTGCACGGAAGAATTAGTTGAACGTTGTGCTGTCACGCGCTACCGTTCATCCGCAATTCTGCAATGTTTACCTCTGAAGAAGCGTGCACCAGAGGTCTTTGCCGTGGTACCTGTACGATACCGTCGCCACCACGGCAGCTGCACCACGAGGCAGTGCTCGCTGAGTACTCGTGGAGTACGCCCAGTCCGGTACCTGTACAAATTCTTGTAGTCTGTGGTTCGTGAAGTGCGCGTTTTTATGCGGATCACATGATAATTAGTAATGCGGCAAGGATCGTAAATGTGATTTTCAAATTTTTGTTGTTCTTGCCCCAGTGGCAGTTACCACGTAGTTTCATGAAAACATCACAGGAACGTACTGATGTTGCCACGACATTTATCTATCCTTTATTTGCTTTATGCTTTGACGTATGCTAGTAGCGGTGAGTCATCATCATCATTTATTGTCCCCAAAAGGGCCCTAGGTCATGGCGTTACATAAGGAGAAGATAGCGACAGAAAAATATAGGCACGGTCATGGTATTATTCAATGAAGTATCACAAACAAGGAGGCATGTTAACGTTATACATTTCAATGCAACGATAATTGAAAAATATAGCGAGAAAAGGACATGTAATGTGTCTCTACCTGTGTACAGAGAACAGTAATATAGTGATATTAGAAGTACAAGAGCAAGAAGGTGTGGTTACCTAATAGGATTATATGGAAGAGAGGAAAAAAAGCACAGCGTTTTATGTCACAATTTACAATAAATGTAAATGTACGGGAGAAAATATATAAATATAAATAAGACACAGGATCAACATTAAAGTGTGATTCCAGTTTGAAATTAGGATCAGCAAGGTAAAAGGACATCTGTTGTTGATCGCTCATTTACCAATCTGAGCTGATAATAGGTGCCTGAAATTAAAATTGTCACGTTCATGAGTGATTGATTCAGGATTCTAGTGACATTCTTCTTCGGCTAGGGGTAAAAATGAGGTATTGACCGCAATTGTGGAGCCAGTTATAGGCTGCGCAGTCGTGGAATTGAAAAGCCGACGTTACGTTCACACATGTTGTATGAAAACGGAGGTTCGGAGGTTAGGGCGATGGTAATGCAGAATATGAACACCGCCAGCTGCGCTGTCTTTCCTCGTTGAGCTAATGAATCGAGACCACCGCATGATTTTATGTCACTAATGGTAAGCCGAGTATTATATTAAGAGCTGATGAAGCGAGCCAGCCAATTTTGGATTCGATAATTTTGGTGAGGGCTCCATATCGCGCAGGCATATTCCAATTTACCTTTAACGTATACCTCGTAGGCATGTTTCCGGATGTAACTCAGAGATAAAAAAAGAGAACGTGTATTGAAATCCAGCATTTTGCATGTGTCTAATACTAATTTCACAATGTGTTCTGCCCAGTTTGTTTGTGAGGAGAACACCTACATTAGACTAGAAATCAACACATGCAAGATTGGTGGAGTTTAAAGAGTATGACCAATGTAGGATAGATTGCTTTCGCGAGACTTGCATACATTACATTTAGATACATTCATCAACCAGAGGGTGCACCAAGTTTTTATTATGCTAAGACCTTGCATTGAGCAGTGCCTGGTCAGCAGTACAAAATATGCGACGATACAGTACGCCATCGCCCGCTTATAGGCGAATTGAGGACGAGATACCACTAGGCAGGTCGTTAATGAAGAATCAAAATAAAAATAGCCCTCGGACAGAGCTTTTAGGCACCCCTGAAATACCATTGCAGTTATTTGAGCGATGGTTTCAAGCAGACGTAAACTGAGTGCGGTCTGAAAGGAACGAGGAAATACATGTTAGTGTTTACGATATTATCGGTAGATACCCGATAGACCAGCCGCCGCGAGAACGACGACGAGGTGGGCCTGTGCTCTTGGCGCGAGAAAATGTCGGCCTGGCGCTCTGGCTCCAGTCCAGTGTAAATAGCTTGTAAATAACCTCTTCCGTCTGTATTTTTCTACACGTAACATTCTGGTGGAGGTGAGCGATCCCCGTCCTCGCCACGGAACTCCAGAGTGGTCGGTACATCGAGCTTGTCACCATGCCTACCGGCGACGAGACCACCTCTGCAACGGCTTCGGCTTGTCCGACTGCTCCCGTCGTCACGGTTGCCCAACATCGCGACCCTGGTGTATTCTCTGGCCTGGAGGGACAGGACGTTGATGAATGGATCAAGCTATATGAACATGCCAGCGCTAAAAACAGGTGGGACCCAACGATCATGCTCGCCAATGTCATCTTTTATCCCGGTGGCGCCCAACGCGTGCGGCACCAGACACATGACGACGAAATAACCAGTTGGGGCAATTTCAACGAAAAGCTCAAGCAACTCTTCGGCGACCCCACTGGCCACAAGGTTGCCGCGAGAAAGGCTCTTGCGTCACGTGTTCAGACATCTACAGAGCCATACGTTTCATACATCCTCGACGTCTTGGCTCTATGTCGAAAATCTGACGACGCTATGTCTGAAGCTGATAAAGTGTAACATCTCCTAAAAGGAATCGCCGACGACGCTTTCAATTTACTTGTTTTCGGCAACGTCTCGACAATCGACGCCATCATTAAAGAATGCCGTCGCCTTGAGCAGGCTAAGAGCCGCCGTATAACACACCACATCACGCGGCTACCCAACACTGCTGCTACGTCAACATGTGAGGGTCGACCACGTCAGGCAACTACCTGAGACGACGTCACCCGTATTGTTCGCCGCGAGCTCGAAGCCGCCTGTCCGCCAGCTTTCGCCGCGACGCCTCCCGATCCGTCAGTAACCACGATTGCGATGATTCAGGCCGTAGTCGGACAGGAATTTGAGAACATGGGTCTGAACTCCGTGTGTACAACGGCTCAACCCGACGCTCCCCAGTTCTCTACCGGCCCTCCTCGTCCCCGACAGTCCTTTTCTGCCATATCTCGCTACAACCCATCCGAATGGCGTACCCCTGATGACAGGGCAATCTGTTTCCACTGCTGTCGCATCGGCCACGTCGCTCGTCACTGCCGCAACCGATGGCTACCACCTCCTCGGTCATACGCCGCCACATATTCCCGCACTTTCGGACCTTCTGTTCCCTATGCCACCCGCCATGAACCCACTGCTGCTGATGCCCCTGCTCCGAACATTCGCTACAGCCGCTCGCCCTCACCTCGACGCCGTCAGTCTCGTTCGCCCCAACCCCGCCGCTTCTCTTCGCTGCCTATCGCCTCCCACACCCAGCCGGAAAACTAGGCATTGCAGCTTCTGGAGGTGAAGCTGCGTTGTCGACCCTGTCCTGAAATCATCTGCTTATGTCACCAACGAAACAAAACCTTCTTGACGTTCACGTTGACGGCTATTCTGTCGCTACACTCATTGATGCAGGCACACATCTTTTTATTATGAGTGCTGCCTTCCGACGACGACTCAAAAAGCTCCTCACCCCAGCGTCGGCACCCGTCGTCCGCGTTGAGGATGGTGGTACTGTGTACGGCACGAGTTAGCATCGTGCCGTACACAGTACCGCCATCCGTACCGCCATCCATGTCGTACACAGATCGGCATGTGTACGGCACGAGTTAGCATTGCCGGCCGCCACACCGCTGTCCTCTTCACCGTGATTGATCATTGCCCCCACAACCTAAGTCTCGGCCTCGACTTTCTCTCCGCGCATTCTGCCCTTATTGACTGCCTTGCCAGTACCCTTCGCCTTCAGTTGCCGATTCGCGCAGAACCTTCTGATGCACCCCAGTGACGCCTACGCCCAACGGCATTATTCGCCTGCCGCCAAAATCAATAGCCTATATTGAACTCTTGTCTTCCCCACCAGTCCCTGATGGCGAGTACCTCGTCACTCCTCTGCCCGACATTCCACTACAGTATAACGTTACCGTGGCTCACAGTGTACTTACTATTACTGCGAACCACACTCGCGTACCTACCTTTAACCTTGGATTGGCAATACGAATTCTATCGCAAGGTATTTGCCTTGCCAACGTTGGTTGTCTCAGCCACCATCACGTGGCGGCGTTCTCAACCGATGCTTCTTGCGAGCTTAGCAGGCCCATCGTGCCAGCCTCGGCCGCTGATCCCAAGATACAAAAAATGGTTGCGACGGACCTGTCTTCTGCACAGGCCGAAGGCCTTTGCCAAGTATTATTGTCCTACAGAGATATTTTCGACTTCGACAATCGCCCTTTAGGCCAGACGCTCGCGGTCAAGCATCGGATTCTTACTGGCGATGCTACTCCTATTCACCGACGACCGTATCGGGTTTCTGCGTCGGAACGCCGAGTAATTCAAAGCGAAGTCAACAAAATGCTAGACAAAACATCATTGAGCCTTCTTCGAGTCCCTGGGCGTCACCTGTAGTGTTGGTCAAGAAGAAGGATTGCACGTGGCGCTTCTGTGTAGGCTACCGCCATCTGAACAACATTACTAAGAAGGACGTCTATGCGCTCCCACGTATAGATGACGCCCTTGACTGCCTGCACGGCTCCAGCTATTTCTCTTCTATCGATCTTCGTTCTGGATACTGGCAGATTGCTGTTGACGATATGGACAGAGAAAAAACCGCGTTCAGCAAACCTGATGGCCTATACCAATTTAAGGTAATGCCGTTTGGATTATGCAACGCCCCTGCCACCTTTGAGCGTATGATGGACTCCTTGCTCCGTGGTTTCAAATGGTCCAATTGTCTCTGCTACCTCGACGACGTAATCATCTTCTCGCCCACGTTCATCAATAACCTTGAGCGTCTAACAGCTATACTTGATGTATTCCGAAAGGCGAAGCTGGAACCTAACTAATCGAAATGTCGTTTCGGCCACGGCCTAATTACTGTTCTGGGCCACCTCGTTGATGCATCCGGAGTACAGCTTGATCCCGACAAAACTCGCGCTGTCCGAGACTTTCCGGTTCCGAAGACAGCCGCTGACGTTCGAAGTTTTGTCGGGCTATGCTCGTACTTTCATCGTTTTGTTCAAGATTTTGCGGCAATTGCTAGACCCCTCACTAATCTTTTGATGAAAGGCGTACAATTCTCGTGGGGTACTGCAGAAGCCGCTGCCTTCTCTCGTCTCGTCACTCTTCTCTCCTCACCACCCATTCTCGCCCACTTTGACCCTGATGCCCCTACAGAAATTCCGTGCAGATGCCAGCGGTCATGCCGTAGGTGCCGTCTTAACCCAGCGTCAGCGTGGCCAGGATCGCATTATTACTTATGGAAGCCGCCTCCTCCCACCATCTGAGCGCAACTATTCCATTACGGAACGAGAATGCCTTCCTGTAGTCGGGGTGGTTGCGAAGTTCCGTCCTTACCTCTACGGTCGCCCTTTTTCCATAGTCACTGACCATCATGCTCTCTGCTGGCTCTCATCCCTAAAAGATCCTACAGGCCGGCTTGGTCGATGGGCTTTGAGACTACAAGAATTTTCGTATTCTGTAGTCTACAAGTCTGGCCGCCTGCACCAAGACGCTGACAGCCTGTCGCGTTACCCTGTTGACGACCCTGACTCCTCCAATATTACCAGTGCAGCTTGTGTATTCTCTGTGACGCCAACATCAGTGGACTCATCGACCGTTTTGAACACTCTCCGGCCGACGCCACTCTACGCCTCTTCATCCTCCGCGACCGTACTATGTACCGTCGTAACCTTCATCCGGACTGCTCTGAGTTCCTACTCGTCGTACCTAAACACCTCCGCTCAACCGTTCTAGAAGAGCTCCACGACGCACCAACGGCAGGCCACCTCGGCGTATCTCGAACCTATGACCGTTTACGTCACCGTTTTTTTGGCCGGGTCTTGCCCGTTCCGTGCGTCGCCGCTTGTGAAGTTTGCCAAAGACGCAAGAAGCCTTCCCAGCTCCCCGCTGGTTACCTGCAGCCGCTCGACATTCCTGCCGAGCCCTTTCAACGTGTTGGCTTAGACCTTCCCGGCCCATTTCCGGAATCTGCATCAGGGAACAAGTGGGTTGCAGTCGCGGCTGACTACGCGACCCGCTACGCCGTAACCCGCGCTCTTCCGACCAGTTGCGGAACTGACGTTTCGGACTTCCTTCTACTTGATATCATGTTGATGCATGGTGCTCCCCGTCCGTTGCTAACAGACCGTGGCCGTACGTTTTTGCGAAAGTCATTGACGACATCATGCGGGCCTGCTCAATTCAGTATAAATTTACTACCTCCTACCACCCTAAAAAGAACAGCCTCACTGAGCGTTTGAACCGCACCCTTACAGACATGCTATCCAAATACGTTTCCGACGACCACCGTGACTAGGACCTGGCTCTACCCTACATTACCTTTGCATACAACTCTTCCCCTCTCGAAACTGCCGGCTTTCCCCCGTTTTACCTCTTGTATGGCCACGAACCGATGCTACTACTAGACACCGTGCTTCCGTCCACCACAGCTTCAACTAGCGCTCATGCCCGTGATGCAATCGCCCGTGTTGGCCATGCTCGTCAATTTGCGCGCGTTCGTCTACAAGCCTCTCAAGACAAACAGAAGCGACGCTACGACCTCCATCACCGTGATGTCCAGTTTGCCCCCGGCACCCTCGTGTTGCTTGGTCACCATCGCGTAAAGTTGGCCTTTCTGAGAAACTGCTTTCCTCTTATACCGGCCCATATCGCGTGCTCCGCCAAGTGACTGATGTCACCTATGAAATTGTTCTAGCCACGCCCACTACGTCCTCCGGTGTGACAACCAGTGACGTTGTCCACGTCACCGGACTCAAGCCCTACAACTCTCCACGTGCATTGGATATTTAAAAGCACCATGACGCCGCTTTTGGCGCCGGGGGGTAGTATTTCGATATTATCGGTAGATACCCGAGAGACGAGCCGCCACGAGGATGACGACGAGGTGGGCCTGTGCCCTTGGCGCGAGAAAATGTCAGCCTGGCGCTCTGGCCCCAGTCCAGTGTAAATAGCATTGTAAATAGCCTCTTCTGTCTGTATCTTTCTACACGTAACAGTATTAAAAGATCTGAGGAGAGAGAGGAAAGTTTAGCCATCAGACGTTGATGTGGGGCACGTTCAAATGTTTTGGAAGAATCTTTTTCAAATAATGTCAGTTTGAAATGAAGAATATAAAGCTCCTTGCCAGGCCATTTAGAAAGTTTCACTTATATAGTGGAAGTTCTTGCGGATCCTCTAAGGAGCGTTCTGCCGCAAAAAGTTTTCCAATCGGTTCATTGATAGCCGAGGTAGAAATATTTCAGTGCAGCGAACCCATCAACTTGCCTCGTATAGCCTGCATCCCTTCCCTGTGTTCTTCCACACCAGAACTAGTCGATCCCGTTACCTGTACGTCACGGGCCCCAACTTCATTTTTTTCTCCTTGCTTTATGCGGCGCGACGCAGTTCGCCTCATGGCATCGTGCGCGAGCTGTAGCAATTTGCTTTGTTCACGCAGCACACGATATTGTGTGTTGTGCACTAGGACAACCTGCTAACGGTATAAGAGGGTGCTACACGAATACCGAGGCAGACAAAAGCAGATCCCAGAGCATGATCGCACGCTGAAACACGGTAAAAAATTGCATAGCTTCGGTGTCTGCGCGTGGGACGGCACGACGTGAGAACAAGCACACGAAACAGGAGTACATTTCTCTTGCTGCGGTGCGAAGTGAAACGAAATCACGCAGACATTCGCTTTGTGTGTTGTATTATTTCTGTAGACTTTATTTCATCTATTGAAGCAGCAGATCGCACAAGTAAGCTCTGTTGCTTCAAATAATTTGCAGCCACGTGTTACTTTGAACGACGTCAAAGCATATACACATGTAAGTAGGCGCGCTATCACGTGTACATATGTCAACCTCCGGCATGGAGCGCGGTGGCCGCGAGGACAAGGACTAATGACGTTACATTTGAAATTTCAGATCTTTTCGCAGAGCGTAGCGACATAATACTTTGCAGGCCGAATCGCTAGCGCAGATTGTATGTTTTGCGTTTATCACCTCAAAATGGCCCGACCTGGTGAGGTGCTCTTTAAGGACGGAGGTGAACTAGTAAAGCTGGGCATCGCTAGACAATCCAGAGCGAATCAATGTGGCTTGGAAAAAAAGAAATAATCACTGTGCAGGTGAGAAGCGAATGTAAGTAATTTATATCTTGTAGCGTTTCAGAAAGGATGTGTATTTAAATTGGGCTGTAGTTTATGGATGCGAATGGCAGCCTGCCTTAAAAACCGGAACAACCTCGCTTATTTTCTAATCATCTGGGATTGGAGAAGTGGATATTGATTGACCAAAGATCATTTGTAATATCTGGCATGAGATTTCCCTAGTGCCTTTTAGCATCTTTGTTGCTGTGGCATCAGGTCCGGGAGCGCTAGATGGCTTAAAATTATCGTTTAGTTTAGCTGTGGGTTCAGCTGAAATGAAAGTCGGAGGCATTTGGATGAAATTACGGCTCTAAGTGCACGGTAGATGGAGGACGCGTTCCTGAGTAAACACAGAGAAGTGTATATTCATTAAATTTGCGCAACGATAAGCAGGGAAGTTTTAGCCATTCTGCTCATGCGAAATAATATTTTGTGGCAGAGGTTTCTGAATTTTTAGTTTTATTTCGAACGATATTCTCTAAGTGTTTTGGGACAAAAATCCTTTTCTAGCTCCTTAAACAAATTGTATTGCTGGGTAGGCATTCAGAGTACCTGTTCAACTTGTATTGAGAGTCTGGACTTCTCCCAGCGCCAAAAAGGCGCTTTTCTTATGTAATAGAAATCGAAGAGCGTTAGAAAACCACTTCTTATCATCATCATTATCGCAGGTACAGATAAGAGGTACGTGTGATTCGATGTGCGATAGTATTTTTTTCTTTGTAAATGAACCATTCAGTTATAATTGTTGGGACACAAGCACCTTCACTAAATTTCTGAAAAAAAAAATTGTCCAACTTCCTGGATAATATTCAGATGGCCGGTTTGTTATAGTCGCGAATATATTTTAATGGTGGCTTGCAGATAGAAATTGACATTGCAAAAAAAAAAGAATAGTACCTTACGATCCCTATGGCCACTAATGCACGAAGTGGAGTGACGCAATTCGACTTTCGAGAAAAATACACCATTCAGAATGATTGTACCATGCGTTGGAGTTTTACTGCACTGAACAAAATTAAAAGTAGGATTATTTCTAAAAATATTTTTGACTCACCAGAACAGACTGACGTCTCCAGATTGATATCGGGGTAATTAAAATCTGCATAGGCGACAAAGTTAGCACGGGGCTAGGGGCACTGTAGATATAAGATGACAGAATATAACTGATCAACAAATGAAAAATCAAAATCTGGTGGATGGTAGCAGGTGAAAAGTACGGTTCTGACAAATAGAGGAGACAGGTTGACGCCCACTGTTTCGAGCATAGAACGAACGGGTACTAAACAAGAATATACCTTTGCTTTAACGACTACCATCATACCGCCTCCTCTTCGGCCAATACTGTCGAATCTCTAGACAGTCAGTAATTTATTGTCCTCCAGGAGTTCATTGCCTTGAATGTCTGTGATAAGCCATGACTCGGTAAGGACTGTCAAATTGAAGCAATCTTGTTGGAAAAGGGCTTCTATAGCTTCATTCCTTCGTATGTAGCTGCGAACATCTGTTAGCATGACATCCCTATTATGACAAAATAGGGGGACATGTGAAACTTGCAAAGTGAGCCTAAGTTAGGTAGCAGGCAGTGATCGCCATGAGGAAAGTTGGGCAAAAGAAATCGCAGAAGCGTTAAATATATATATATATATATATATATATATATATATATATATATATATACATATATATATATATATCAACATACCGAGACTGATCAATTTTCCAGCGCTGTTTATTCCAAGGCAGGCAACGCCCCAGCTCATGCGCGCACGAATACAGCAGGGAAGATGATTATGGCTATGTACAAATGAAAACGACGAGGTACCTTAATAGTGCTTACACTAACTTCCCCCCGTCATGGAAGCGGCCGGCCTGGCTGCAGAGTAGAGATTATCTAAACGGGGAGTGAAGTGCTTCATTCGCGAGACGTGAACGATTTCGGCATTCCCGCGGCGCCGCTCAGTGACGGAGTGTACGGCGCGGACGAGATAGTTCACTACAGATGTTTGCTGCACAACGGCGTATGGGCCAATGTAGCGTTGAAGGAACTTCTCTCTAACGCCTGGGGTGCGGACTGGAGTCCAAAGCAGGACTTGGTCTTCAAGCTGAAAGCGTAGGTCATGGCGTTTGTGGTAGCAGTGACGCTTGCGCTCAGCTTGGGTAGCTTCTGTGCTTTGCCGGCCGATTTGACGGCACTGTTCAACTCGGGCAGCAAAATCTTCTGGAAGCGACGCGTTAGGCGAAGGAGGTGCCAAAAAATAATTCTCTGTCGGATATGGTCGAAGGAGATCGTCCATACACAAGGAAGAAAGGGCTGTAATGGGTAGTAGGTTGAATAGCACTATTATATGCGAATGTCACAAAAGGAAGATTTTTATCCCAGTCAGTGTCGTCAGGACCGATGTACATGGAAATAGTGTCAGACAGCGTACGGTGGAAGCGCTCAGTAAGGCCATTGGTTTGCGGATGATACGTAGAAGTAGATTTGTGGACGGTATTAGCGGCCGGAAGAACTTCCTCGAGAACTTGTGAAATGAACGCCTTGCCATGGTCACTGAGGAGAACGCGAGGAGCCCCGTGGCGCAATACGATGGAGCGCAAGAAAAATTCGGCGACCTCAGAAGCGGTACCAGATCACAGAGTGGCAGTCATGGCATATCTTGCTAAATGTTAACCGAAGTGACAATCCAACGGTGTTCAGAGGGTGTCAACGGCAAGGGACCATACAAATTAATACCAAAAAATTCAAGAGGTGCGTCCGGGCAAGGAAGAGGTTGCAGTAAACCGGCAGGAGGGGCTGTCGAGCGTTTGGGGTGCTGATATGACGCACAAGAGGCAATGTATTTGGCCACCGTTGTGGGTAGGCAAGTCATGAAGCAGCGGTTCTTTATACGGTCGTAAGTCTTGTGGAAGCCTAAGTGGCCAGCCGATACGTGATCGTGAAGTTCCTCGAATACTCGCAGGCGAAGGCAGCGAGGTAGAACTGGGACATTGCCCAAGTTGGCGTCGCAAGCTGCTGTTGGTTGGTTCGGCGAACCCACTAAGGCGATCTATGAGAGCTCGACAGTAGGATCGGCCCGCTGAAGCGAGAGGAAATCAGAACGTGATGAAAGCGTAACATGCTACAGGGGCGTTATCGAGAGTTGGTGTGAGGCAAGCGTAGCATAGGAACGACGTGGTGGGGAAGACGACGGCGCGTTACCGGGAGAGAGCGAGTGGGCAGCGAGACAATGCGTCTGTATCATGATGACTTTTTCCAGACTTGTACTTTATAGTGAAGTAATATTCCTGCAAGCGGAGTATCCAGCGCCTTAAGCTTCCTGACATATTTTCGTTGATGAGAGCCAATATAGAGCATGATGGCCGGTGACGATGTTGAAGTGGCGGCCGTAAAGGTATGGGCGAAATTTCTGAATCGACCAAAGGATAGCTTGTCACTCTTGCTCTGTAATGGTATAGTTCCGCTGAGCTGTAGAAAGTTTTCGGTTGGTATGTGCTATGACATGCTCTTTAGAGGCTGCATTACATTGCAGAAGTACTACGCAATACTTTGTGCGCTTGCGTCAATATGGAGTATGGGGGGGCTCGATTATCGAAGTGGCGAAGCACTGGTCCGGAAGTGCGATGCCTCATAAGAGCTTGAAAAGCCGACTTGTAGTCGCTAGTGCCTGTGAAAAGGTACCGTTTACCAGTAGCTTGTGTAGAGGAGCAGCTATTGCAGCAAAGTTGCGTATAAATCGACGAAAATATGACACCAAGCCGAGGAAACTACGTAGATTTTTCTGTTGCTGGGGGCGAGGAAAGTGGAGAACAGCGCTAATCATTTCGGGGTCTGGCTGCATGCCTTCTTTTGAGACGACGGGACCCAATACTTTTACAGCCTTGCTTGCAAATTTACATTTTTTGTATTGATCGGGAGACCAGCATATGCAAGGTACTTGAGAACTTCGTCTAATCGATGAAAATGTTGGTTGAAGCCAGACGAAAAGATGACAATATCGTCCAGATAACAGAGGCAGGTTTTCCATTTTAGATAGACCACGAAGTACGTTGTCTATCATGCGCTCAAATGTGGCAGGAGCGTTACAAAGGCCAAAAGGCATCACGTTAAATTCATAAAGTCCGTCTACTGTAGCGAATGCGGTGTTTTCTTTGTCAGTCTCGTTCATGGGAATTTACCAATATCTTGATCGAAGTTCAAGGCTGGAGAAACACTCCGACCCTTGTAGTGTGTCCAAAGCGTCGTCATTTCGACGTATTGGATATACGTCCTTGCGTATGATCTTATTGAGCGCTCGGTAATCGACGCAATAGCGATCGGAGCCATCTTTTTTCTTTACCAGGACCACAGGAGAAGCCCATGAGCTAGATGAAGGTCGTATTATGTTCTGCGCAAGCATGTCAGCAACCTGTTGTTCAATGACTTTTCGTTCGGATGGCGATACACGATAGGGGCGTCGTCGTATTATAGCGGAACCATCGGTTTCGACGCGGTGTGTAGCCGCAGGAGTTTGGCTAAAACACGGGGGAACAGCTATCGAAACAGGCTTTGTGCTTTGCCAAGACCACCAATAATGCTTCGGACTTCGCGGCTGTTAGGTCAGGACCAATAACGGCTGGAGGAGGGAAAGAACCATCCAAACCTGACGTTGGTGCTGGCGATGAAGATGGGCAAAGCGTGACTATAGAGATAGGTCGAGTGTCGGCGAGGGCTCCCACAGTCACCCCTTTGGGTAGCATCACATGATCTGGGGTCGTGTTGCAAGCAGACAGGAGGGCGCGGCGAGGTGAAAACCGGACGAGACAGGTGGCAATGAGAATTCCGCGAGAAGTACAGCGGGAAGAAGGGGCGACTCGGACGTCTGCGTCGGCGATCTGAGTGGATGTCACGGCTACAACGTCTTCGTTACCAGGACGTAGGACGTAGTCTGCAGCGATGGCCAAGTTCACGCATGAAAGTGAAGAGTCCGTAACTGGTGCAAGCACTGTATCTGTGATATGGACAAATTCCTCTCTACATGAAATGGCGGAAGAAGCCGAATGTAGGAAATCCCAACCCAGGTTAACTTCATGGATACACATTGGAATGCGACGAAGTAGAATGCGACGTGCCTCAATTTCTGGGTGTCATTCAACTTGTTGCAAGAACTCACGCGGTTGTAGTGGTCGATCCAATCGTCGACGTCATCACCGCGGAGTCCCGCAAAGACAGGGGGATCGCACTGAGGGCTCGTCACAGTCCAAGAAGGCGCCGCAGGCGGGGTTGTCTGTGTGGTAGGGTTAGACTCGCCGGAAGGGCCGGTGTTGGAAATCTCCATCGTTGTAGGGGTAGCTGGGCCCAGGCAGCTACCGGAAATAAGCTCTAAGGAGGACGGGAACGCGAGAGAACGTCGGGGTCTTGACGTACATCCACCACTTTACAATACCGAGACCGATCTAGTTGTCCAGCGCTGTTTATTCCAAGAAAGGACAGCCCCAGCTCATGCGCGACGAAATAGAAGAACAAGGCAGATGATGATGGCTATGTACAAATGAAAACGACGAATTACGGTAATAGTCCTTACAATATATATATATATATATATATATATATATATATATATATATATATATATATATATATATATATCTTGCTTCTTCGATGAGCAACTTGTCGTACGGTATCTTGAACGTGGCTTGTTTTTCCTTAGCAAAAGAGCTTGTTTTTGACAGGGTAATGGAATCTGCACCGAATGATCTACTCGAATGCCCAGTATTGATTTTTTTCAGCTTTGGCCCTGCTGCCAGGATCTTCGACCTAAATGAAATGTGCCTGTTTCACAAGGATTAGACGGTTTTTCGATTCCTGGAAGCAACCCAGTCGATAGGTACGTTCTATATCTTTGGCGTTTTTCGACAGTCGAAGGTGTCGTGAACGAAAGCAGATTAAATGTACCTCTGATTGCTCCCAGGTTTCAACGTTTGCATTCACGATACCTAAAAAAAGAATAAGTTAGACCTGCGCAAGCGATTTTTGCCGTCGTCGTTCCTTTCCTTTAGCATTTTTAATTCGGACGAGAGCCCGGTAATTGCGTTGTTCGGGCTTAGGGATGAAGCTTGTCCGTTGGCTTGACCTGCTTGTACTATCTATCTTTCTAAATCATCAACCCCGGGGAAAGAGTGCGGACGTGGCTTTCAATGTTATTCTGTGCACCACGAATCTTCGAACGCTCAGTGAGTACAGTATTCTGTGAGAGTTCAAAACGGCATATCTCACAGCCGGAAATAATTGTATGGTTGCTGGTGCATAGGGACCAGGGCTTAGTTCAACGTCGCCAGACAGGACAAGCAACAGGCGAAAAGCCCTAAAGTTGAAACAATACAAGCACATTTGATAAAACAATTTGTGGCAAGATTCAATAAATTCAAGTGGGCTCGATACCGAAAATAAAAACCGGTCATTTGTTCGGTTACAAGTGTGCGGTTAATAAATAACCGGCCCAGACAGCGGTGTTGGCATGCCCGTGTTTAACGTGGTAAGTGCCCCAAGTCGCCCCGGTGCAGTTGTGGCTTAAATACGCATGACGAATATCCGCTGTGGACGGTAGCACCAGGTTGCCAAATGAGTGAGCGTTCCAAACTGCAGACAGCGGCAATGCGGTGGCTGCTTCGCTGACAAGAATATGGGCGGCCGGCGAAGCATTTTGAAGGGGTGGTATTTCTCGGATAGGTGGATGTCGGCTAAGCACTAAGGCAGTGCCGAGTCGGTACATGTCAGGAAAGCCTGCACAGAGAGCGGCGTTGGCATGACCGTGCTTGGTGCGGTGACGCGCCCGAAGCAGCGCCGGCGTAGTCGTGGCTTAAATATGCAATACAATGATCCCGCATTCACTGTAGCATTATGTTGCCAGATGAATGGCTCGCTCCGCACGGGAGACAGCGGGAACGCAGTGGCTTCTTTTGTGGCAAGAATAATGGGTGGCAGGCGAAGCATATTTGAAGGGGTGGTGTTCCTCTGATAACTAGATATCGGCGAACCAATAAAGCAGATACAGGATGGTCCATATCAAGAAAGCCTTCACAGAGTGCATTATAGGCATGGCCTTGTTTGGCGAATTTTGGCACAAATACTCAAACAGAGAAATTTAGTGTGTTTTTGCACGTAATTTCTCAGCGAGGAAAACTATGGCTGTTTCTAGAAGGACTTCGATGGGTCATCATCACAGCTAATGGCCGCGCGAAATAGCATCCGACCGCTGCTTCAGACGCATGACCAGATTTTAGTTTGTATGCAAATTCATCTATGTTCAGAGGGTCGTCGGACATCTTGTGTTTATTGTGGTAGGTGTCCTGTGGGTTCTCGTGCACTTCTAAACGTTTCTGATTTTGCAGAGAAGCCTATAATACTACTACATTTCCTTTTAATTGGAAAATTCGTTTTGTGTCTCTCCTGAACAACAGGTAGTCTGTTCTTGTAATTTTCAATGCATCATTTTTTGGAACAGTGCTTTGTTGCACGGCGTAAAGAAATTAGGATCTGGAATGCTTTTCATTTGCTGATAAATTTTTTTTTCGTAGTACACTCCACATTTCACTTATTACAGACCAGCGTGTCAGCGAAGCTTTTGAGATGGGATTCATGTTTGTGGCAGCTGCATTTACATCGTAAATAACCGGCTGTCAAAATTCAGACATTTGAAGATCCAGATGGAGCTTCATTTAGCTCGTTGCACAAGACTTTTCAGAATTTAACATGTCTTGTTTAATCACAACTTGACAACTTCTACAGGGATTAGAGTGAATTCAACGTTTCCTATTGTTTACGCAACTTCACGATTATGAGGGCCACAGCTACCTCCGCACCAAACAAAAGCCTGCGGCATTACTGCAGCCTGAACAACATGACAAAGCATCTGATCCGCATGATGGAACAATGTATTTACGAAGCTGTCACTGCGGCTTACATGAGCTGTAGCTTTCGCTGACCTATTAATTAAATTGTTTAGGTGGTCAAGGATCAATAAGGTAAGAATTAATCCTACAAAGCACAAGCATATTGACACGTGTACTTATCTTTATCGGGCGACCACGTTTGGCCGCCTAACAAATGTTATCGTGCAGCGCAGGACGCGCCTGCATGTAAAAGAAGTTTCTGGAATGTTATCGATGGTTCCGTCCACTGTCTTTCGCCGCAACTTGTGTAATCTGATTGCATGTATGCACGACGCGAATAGTGTAGAACTTTGTGGAAGACACGTGGGTCCCATCGGTTAATCTGGAACATTCGACGGCTGATCTATAAAAGCCGACGCGCTTGACCCGCTGATCAGATTTTCGACGATCGCCGAGCGTGTTCGCCGCTATCGTTGTGCTGTAAGTGTAGCCTGTTTTGTGGGCACAGGTTCGCCCAATAAAAGTTAGTTTTGTCGTTCACAGTACTGCTACTGTGCTATTCAACGTCACGACCACGTGACATCTGGTGGAGGTGCTTGTGCGTTCATGTACGGAACGCCCCCGCAAAGCCGCGATTCAAGCCCGAAGCCCGAGGATAAAACCAAGGTCGCCCAAGACCAGCGAGCTAGCCGCCGGCTGCAATGACTGCCCCCAGAGCACGGACTCCTACCTGAGACGAGCAGGAAGATTGCCACCAAGTCCTCCCCAATAGCAGCCCCAGCATCCCCCGTCGTGCTGCAGCGGCCCGGGGAACCCCCACGTTCCGCGGTTCAACATTCGAGGACCCAGAAACCTGGCTCGAGACGTACTAGAGGGTCGCTGCATTTAACAGCTGGAACAGCGACGACAAACTGCGACATGTCTTCTTCGCATTGGAAGACGCTGCCAGGACATGGTTCGAGAACAGAGAAGCCACCTTAACGACCTGGGACCTTTTGCGAAGCGGCTTCCTGCACACATTCACAAGCGTCGTACGCCGAGAACGAGCCCAAGCACTACTGGAAACCCGAGTGCAGCTGCCCAACGAGACCACCGCGATTTTTACAGAAGAAATGAGCCGCCTATTCCGCCACGCCGACCCGGAAATGTCCGAGGAAAAGAAAGTCCGGCTACTAATGCGTGGTGTTAAGGAGGAACTTTTCGCCGGTATGGTACGAAACCCACCGGAGACTGTCGACGAGTTTCTTCGCGAGGCCACTAGCATCGAGAAGACACTCGAGATGCGAAACCGGCAATTCGACCGCCACACCAACGCTACAAACTATGCCGGAGTTCAATCACTGGCCTCCGAAGACCTGCGCGAGGCTATCAGGGCAGTCGTACGAGAGGAGCTTCAGAAGATCTTCCCGTCGTCGCAGCCTGAAATGGCCTCGATCGCTGACATCGTCAAAGATGAGGTTCAGCGGTCGCTTGGAGTTCCGGAGGTGCAACCTCAATTACCGCAACCCCAACCCGAAGCGATGACCTACGCCGCCGTCGTACGCCGTCAAGGCCCTCCTCCGCGACCGCGCCAGGGCCCTGTAACGCCGCAATTCCGTCGACCACCGCCGCCGCCGCCGACAGCGCGCCCACCCGTCGCCCAGCGGAGCTACCCGAGGAAGACCGACGTTTGGCGCGCTCCTGACCACCGCCCGCTCTGCTACCACTGCGGAGAAGCGGGTAACGTCTACCGACGATGTCCATACCGGGAAATGGGACTGCGAGGTTTCGCCGTCAACGCTCCGCGCCCGCAGCAAGGTGAACGCCCTCGCGATATCGCTGACTACCTCGCGCCTACTCGGTGGAGCTCTCGACGACCGTCGCGTTCACCATCACCAGGCCGCTACCTGTCGCCGCAGCACTGACCATACACTGGCCCAGCTCGGGGCCGGTCAGCGAGCCCATATCCGGAAAACTAAAAGCAGCAACCGATGGAGGTGCGGTTGGTGTCCGTCGAACTGTCGAAGATCCTCCGCCGCCGACGAAGACGCCGAAGAAACTACCTCGACGACATAACGACACGCCGCCGTCCCGACGAAGTCTGGAAGGAAAGAATGCGACGACGAAAGACGACCTGACAACGTCACATACCAGCCACAGGTCAACGCGACGCAGTCGTGATCCAACGCCAAGACCGAACTGTAATGCAAGACAAAGAGCCACCGACCTCGACGTGGTTCTCGACGGCCACGCAGTCACCGCCTTAGTCGACACAGGGGCTGATTACTCCGTCATGAGCGGACACATCGCCGCCCTGTTGAAGAAAGTTAAGACTACGTGGGAAGGCCCTCAAATTCGTACCGCCGGAGGACACCTCATAACGCCGACTGGAATGTGCACGGCAAGAATTACCATTCATGACCGGACTTACCCTGTCACTTTCGTCATCCTCCAACAGTGTTCACGAGACGTCATTCTCGGCATGGACTTCCTCAACCAACACGGCGCAGCAGTCATCGACCTGAAGTCGAAGTCAATAACTCGGTCGGAAGACCATGCGATACCGTCGGAGATCCCTCGTAGTCACCACACCTTGAGTGTGCTCGAAGATCAAGTGAGCATCCCGCCTCGCTCCAGCATTGTTATTTCGGTCGGCACCGAAACACCCGCTGACGTAGAAGGTGTCATCGAAGGCGACCAACGTCTACTGCTAGAGCATGAAATTTGCGTCGCAAGAGGGATCGCTCGACTGCACGGAGGAAACACGAAAGTGTTGCTGACAAACTTCAGCCAGGAGTTCAAGCATATCAACAAGGGCACGACGATCGCATACATCGAGGAAATTCTGGAAAACAGCAATTCGTTTGTCCTCTCAGATTCCGCCGCATCTACCCCGACGACCATGGTTGCCGAACCAGACTACGACATTAATCCAAGTCTCCCCGTGATTAAGCAACAGCAGCTCAGAAATCTGCTCCGGCGATACAAAGGCTGCTTTTCGACGTCATCGAGGATTCGACAAACGCCAGTCGCCAAGCATCGCATAATCACCGAGGAGTACGCTCGACCACTTCGCCAGAGCCCTTACCGAGTTCCGCCGCGAGAACGTGAAGCTATAAGAGAACAAGTCGACGAAATGCTGCGCGACGACATCATCCAGCCGTCGAAAAGCCCGTGGGCATCTCCTGTTGTGCTGGTGAAGAAAAAGGACGGAACCCTTCGTTTCTGCGCCGATTATCGTCGTCTGAACAAGATCACGAAGAAGGACGTATGCCCTCTTCCACGGATAGACGACGCATTGGATCGGCTATGCAACGCTAAATACTTCTCCTCGATGGACCTCAAGTCTCGCTATTTGCAAATAGAAGTCGACGAAAGAGATCGTGAATAGACCGCCTTCATCACCCCAGACGGCCTCTACGAGTTCAAGGTTATGCCATTTGGACTGTGCTCGGCGCCTGCAACGTTCCAGCGCGTGATGGACACGGTTGTAGCAGGATTGAAGTGGCAGACCTGTCTTATTTACTTGGATGACGTCGTTGTATTCGTCGAAAGTTTTGACGATCACCTTAGGCGGCTTGCCACAGTACTAGAGGCCATCAAGTCATCAGGGCTAACTCTGAAGCCAGAAAAGTGCCGCTTCGCTTACGATGAGCTTCTATTCCTAGGCCACGTCATCAGCAAATCCGGAGTACGCCCCGACCCGCAGAAAACAGCTGCCATCGCAAAGTTCCCGCAGCCCACCGACAAGAAGGCAGTGCGTAGATTTCTTGGCGTGTGTGCCTACTACAGGCGATTTGTCAAGGACTTTTCACGCATCGCTGAGCCGCTGACACAGCTAACTAAATGTGACGTCGAATTCTAGTGGGAAACGCCACAGGCCGACGCATTTCAAGAACTCAAACGACGCATGCAGTCGCCGCCCGTACTTGCGCACTTCGACGAGCACGCCGATACCGAAATACACACTGACGCCAGTAGCCTAGGCCTCGGTGCCGTCCTAGTCCAGAGAAAAGATGGACATGAACACGTGATAGCTTACGCTAGCCGATCATTGTCAAAAGCAGAAGGCAATTATTCTACAACCGAAAAGGAATGCCTCGCCATCGTTTGGGCCACAGCAAAATTTCGCCCTTACCTAATTACGCCCTTACCTTCAAGGTGGTCAGCGATCATCACGCGTTGTGTTGGCTAGCTAACCTAAAAGACCCTTCAGGACGGCTGGCACGGTGGAGCCTCAGGCTACAAGAATACGACATCACTGTAACCTACAAGTCCGGACGAAAACACTCAGATGCCGATTACCTATCCCGCGCCCCCACTGACCCGTCGCCGCAAGATGACGAGGATGACGACGCCTTCCTTGGAATAATAAGCGCGGAAGACTTCGCCGAACAGCAACGAGGAGACTCGGAGCTAAAAGCCGTAATCGAGTATTTGGAAGGGCACACCGACGTTGTCCCAAGGGCATTTAAGCGTGGATTATCTTCGTTCACGCTTCAAAACAACCTACTCGTGAAGAAGAACTTCTCACCAGTCCGCGCCAACTACCTTCTTGTTGTTCCGTCGGCGCTACGTCCAGAAGTACTGCACGCCCTACATGACGATCCGACCGCTGGGCACCTCGGTTTCTCCCGGACGCTATCGAGGATACAAGAAAGGTATTACTGGCCGCGCCTAACCGCCGATGTCGCCCGTTACGTCAAGACATGCCGCGACTGTCAGCGACGCAAGACACCAGCGACAAGACCAGCGGGATTACTACAGCCGATCCAGCCTTCTTACCGACCTTTTCAGCAGATCGGGATGGACTTGTTGGGACCGTTTCCGACATCAGCTTCCGGAAATAAGTGGATTGTCGTGGCGACGGACTATCTCACCCGCTTCGCTGAAACTAAAGCTCTACCGAACATCCTATTGCGACATGCTGCTCCAGAAGTCCTCATCACCGACAGAGGAACGGCCTTTACAGCGGAGCTCACTCAAGCTATTCTGAACTACAGTCAGACAAGGCACAGGAGGACAACGACCTACCACCCGCAGACGAATGGTCTTACGGAGCGGCTGAATAAGACCCTCGCCGACATGCTAGCGATGTACGTCGACGTCGAACACAAGACGTGGGATGCCGTCCTGCCGTACGTAACATTCGCTTACAACACGGCGGTGCAAGAAACAACACAGATCACGCCGTTCAAGTTGGTTTACGGCAGGAACCCGACGACGACGCTCGACGCCATGTTGCCGCACGTCACTGACGAAGAGTATATTGACGTCGCTACCTATCTCCAGCGCGCCGAAGAAGCCCGACAACTCGCCCGCCTACGGATCAAAAACCAGCAGCGTACCGACAGCCGACAGTACAACCTTCGACGACGCTTCGTCGAGTACCAGCCCGGCGACCGTGTTTTGGTATGGACCCCGATACGCCGACGAGGACTGAGTGAGAAACTACTGCGACGCTATTTCGGACCCTACAAGGTCATCCGACGTATTGGCGCACTGGACTATGAGGTCGTGCCAGACGGCATTTCGCAATCACAGCGGCGCCGCGAACGACCTGAAGTAGTCCACGTGGTGCGTCTTAAACCGTTTTACGGACGCTAGAGAACTTCCCTTATTTTGTTGTTTTCTTTGCTACGAGTGCTTATTTACTACTTTCGTTTGTTTGCAGCATCGGGTCGATGCTTTTTAAGAGGGGGGTAATGACACGTGTACTTATCTTTATCGGGCGACCACGTTTGGCCGCCTAACAAATGTTATCGTGCAGCACAGGACGCGCCTGCATGTAAAAGAAGTTTCTGGAATGTTATCGATGGTTCCGTCCACTGTCTTTCACCGCAACTTGTGTAATCTGATTGCATGTATGCGCGACGCGAATAGTGTAGAACTTTGTGGAAGACACGTGGGTCCCATCGGTTAATCTGGAACATTCGACGGCTGATCTATAAAAGCCGACGCGCTTGACCCGCTGATCAGATTTTCGACGATCGCCGAGCGTGTTCGCCGCTATCGTTGTGCTATAAGTGTAGCCTGTTTTGTGGGCACAGGTTCGCCCAATAAAAGTTAGTTTTGTCGTTCACAGTACTGCTACTGTGTTATTCAACGTCACGACCACGTGACAATATAATATTTCGCGCAAGAAACAAACCGATCATACCGCATTGCATGCTTCACTTTGAAGATCACCAAATGGGAATAGTTGAAGTACACACGATACTCGGAGTACATTTTTGCTGTTATATAAACTCGGATGCTCATGCTGACTTTGTCTGCAAGAAGCTCTCCTCCGTCTGCGGGGTTCTATCACGATGTCGTGAAACTTTACCTTTTAAATGTATATTAAAAGTTTATTACGCATTGTTTTCTCGCCTTAACTACTGCAATTTAGTATGGACCACAATGACCAAAACAAACATAAATAAGGTTCTGTCACTGCAAAATAAAATTGTTCGAATAATTGCGAATTCTGATAAGGCAACTACCTCCAAGTATACTTATGCAGCGCATAACATTGTCCGGGTCAAGCGTTTATAGCACTTTAGGTTGTTAAAAAAAAGACCCGCCCTGGTTGCTCAGTGGCTACGGTGTTGGGCTGCTTAACACAAGGTCACGAGATCGAATCCCGGCCATGGCGGCCGCATTTCGATGCGGGCGAAATGCGAAAACACCCGTGTATTGAGATTTAGGTGCACGTTAAAGATCCCCAGGTAGTCGAAATTTCCGGAGTCCTCCACTACGGCGTGCGTCATAATGAGAAAGTGGTTTTGGCACGTAAAACCCCATGATTAAAAAAAAAATGTATTTCTAGACGGATTCAACCGCGGATTTTTATTCGACTCTGGCCTCTTTGCACATGCGTCGTGCCATCATACACACAAGCGCTATTATTACATAGAATATATGACGTTCTCGCACTAATTATCAATTACAAATGTCTTACAACCTGCCCCACGTTCCAAACAAGCATAACCACACAATAGGATATAGCAAAGCTGAGCTGCGGAAATATATTGTTGAAATGTGATTTTATCTCTTTGTTATATTTTGCTTGATTATCCTTATTATTTAATTCTGATGATTTCTATGACCATTTTGGCATTTATATTTTCGATTTTATTGTATAAATATTGTGCAAAGATTATTAGATTCTGTATGTATAACAGGTTAATGTGTTCTCTTTATTCACTTTAACTATTATATGTGTGTCTGATTTCTGTATCACTAGTGTGCTACTGCTTGTAGGGTTTTCTGGACCCCTACAAACCCTCCACTTGAACCTGGAAAATAAACTCATATCATATCATATCAATCATAACAATTGATGCCTGGCAACCCTCCTGAATTTTTCATTGACTTACTATTTTGGATCATTCTACAATTTTACCGATGTCGCAATAAGTTTTACGCGAACCAAGTTACATGGGTAATATTTTTCAGAGCTGTTGAGAGATTGCTGGCATTAGTTTGCTAAAATGCGTGTATACTAAATAATTTGTGAAGGCACGTGCTTTCATATCTTAATACTAACCGGAAATCTCTAACGTGTATACCAGAGGGCGCACATGCATTGGCCAAGGTTGTTCACATAAATTCTAACAGGCAAAATTGCCAGCATATTAAAAGAAACACTGAGAAACTACCTGTGATAAAAAAACAATGTTCAAAATGTTGTCCAACAATGTGGGTGCGGAGCAAACTTTAAAAAAATATGATCTCGCGAACCAAGGATTTTGTGTGTGCAGCATTTTTACTAAATATTACCTTCGCTGGTTCTCAAGTATCACCTAAGCTTTTGCACTTTTGCTGTAATGTAATAATCATAACTTCTAGTTTCGGTCCACTTGAACAGTACATTTAGAATCAAGCCTACCTCCTGTTTAATCGATTTAAGTAAGTTGCCTTCTCTGTGTTAAGTATAATCAGGGGACACTTTAGGTACCCATGGTATGCCATGATATTATATGATGTTGGGCGTGGGGTGCTGATTATCACATTACGCCAGTGTAAGGGACCTCAGGACAAGAAGCGACAAAAGGAGTGTTAAAGGTGTTCAAAGCGCGGAAATTACCAGTTTCCATGCCTAAGCACTACCAATATGAAAAAAAATCGAATTGCTTTGTTTTTATAAGCCATCCGCTGAATATGTAATCGCAATATGAGAGAGTATGTTCTTTTTTCTGATTTTGTTGGACATGTTTTGTTGAATGCTCTCCTCTTGAGGGGGGGGGGGGGAGGGGCTCAGATTTATTTCCTAGCATCTCACGCAATACTCCTACTGCAGGATATGACGAATGTGTATCAGTGAATAAGTAAATTGCTGAAGCATGCCACAAACCATAACATATAACATATAAATGTGGCCACCTTATAATGCTTCGTGGGTCTAGTGCAGCATAAACCTTGAGGCTGCTGTCCTTAGATTTAAAAAAATCCCAGGTTGTGATAATGCGGTCCCACAAACTACTGGTCATGCTTATTAGTGAGCATATGCAATGAGTGCAAGTGAGACTGTAACCGAAAATTGCGCATGCCTTTCCCTTCCACATATGATATAGGATAAAGCTTGAATTTTGCTATTGTTTCTTATATAACAAGAGCATCCCTCTCACATTTCCCTCATTATTCTGTGAACTTTTGAATAAGCCCGACTTCGGGACACTTGGTCATCGTGTTGGCTGATGAGCATTGCTAACGTGTTTTAAATAATTATTGGTGCTTTTGAGGGTATGCTGTACTTTACCTGTATATTATTATGGTCGAATTAGAATATGAAGTTGTCTGTGACATTCTTAGGGAAACAACTTTGCTGTGAATAATTTGTAGGGAACTCCTCAAAAGAGGACCAGAAACATTATTTTGTCACCTAACAAAAGTGATTTAGGCACATCATGTTTAAGCCACCCTTTATTAAAAATTTATATAGCAGTGCGATATTTTGACAACGCTAAACACTGTTAAAAGTGGCCCACCATGATCATAATTATTGCCTTAGCCCCTTTGATCAAGACATCACTTAGACGCAAAAATGCTATGTCATTATCAAGCTATTGGAGTAAGAAGAGGCTGAATAGGCACTTTTTAAGATATTGAGGTAGTAACATATTGAGCCCATACAAAGTTTCCTTTTTTCTTTCCCATTTCTCTTAAAAAGACAGACAGTCGTTCAGAACATAAACAAATCCTAGCTGATTAAAATATTGTTCTGCGTATTCACTGAAACGATAAACTTTAGTAATTAGTCGAGCATTTGTATGTTTGCTAATTCACAACAAATAGTGAAAAATGACTTTTGGGAACCTCGTGCGCCAAAAGCTTGACGAAAGTATAGGATCCCCCACAATGGGACCTTCTGTTAGTATACGTGACTACGTGTTTTTTTTTTTTTTTTTACTAAAAAGGCAGTACAGTTTTTCTGTACCTTGCAATGCGCAGCTGAATTTTCAATTGGTAGGAATTGAAAGGTGCCGCCACAGTCTCTCGCCCAGAGCCCACTTTCGGAGGCTTTAGTGCTGCTGTCAGAATTTGCAACCATCGCCAAAATAGGGCAGCACATTGTCACTAGCTGGCAAGAGGATTTGCAGGAACCACAGTTGCAGGAACTAATCACAGGAGCTCTTGATATTAGGAAAGGGTTTTCGCAGATGGTTAATAAAGATTTCGGGAAAAGAATGCGCGCAAATAATTGCATTTTATTTATTAGGTGACTGCGTTGATGTCGTGACTGCCATCGTCGAGCCTACATGCCTCATGGCGCTAGTCCAGTCTCTCCTTCCACCTCGGGGCTCTATGAGCACTGTCGACTACGTGGCTCCCCCTCCCCCCTTGTGATGAAGGCACTGTCGTTGAGCGGTTCAAACCGTGGAGATGGCACTGCCAGAATCAAGATGAGCTGACTTCAAGATCTCTATCGAAATTGATTCTTCGTGTCCGCTGACAAGAAATGTGAAAATCTTGGCGTCACGCTTGAGTTCTTTGAAGGGACGGTCGTAAAGAGCTCGTGAGAAAGCATGAGTAGCGTCGTGATGGACATATACGTGACTGGTATGAAGTAAAGATGGGCTGATGTAAGCACTTCTGCGGTTGTTACTAAGCGGCCATGGTAAACCCGTGACCATTGTAATTCAAGAACGGTCGGCGTCAAGTTCTAGGTCCGCAGATAGTGGCTTGGAGGCGAAGAACTCACCGGGTACGCGAAGTGTCGTGCCGAAAACTAGTTCTGCTGAGGAACGCTGTGCATGTGCTTTCAGAGCAGTACGAAGACCTAGTAGAACCAAAGGCAGGCACTATATGGAATTATGGAGTCATGGGCACGAGGTGGTGCTTTTACTTGATAATGAAAGCGATCTACAATGACATTAAAACTTGATGAGAAGCTATCCTTCGTATCTGCGTTACACCCAGAAGATTGCAGAGGGCTTGAGAAAAGGACAGTCAAATTGTCTCCTTCTGTCTGTCGTTATCATGTGCGGCTCACCGTAACAAGAAATCCAGGTACTTAAGACGGCCTGGACTACACACTCTGCAATCATGTGAGAGAGTGGAAGCGCTTCACGTCAGCATGTGAAGTGGTCGATACAGGCGAGTACGTACCCTTGGTTCCAGGACTATGGTAGCGGACCAATGATATCGATGTGAACGTGGCCGAAACAAACTGCTGGTGGTGGAAAATGACCCGGCACTCTCATATTTTGTTGATGATATTGGTGCTGACACTGTATACAAGCCCGATCCCAGTAGCCTACGTCAGCGTTCATCCGCGGCCGCATGTGATGGCATGGCAAAAACCTTATTTTGGTCTAGAGAAACCAGGGGCCGGGGGCAAAAACCCCTAGGCTTAGCCCCCTTAGAGCGGGGCTAAGGGGGCTAAGAGGGGGGCTAAGGAGGGCTTAGATGGTGGCTAAGCTCCCTTTAGGGGCTTAGCTCCCCTAAAGCCCCCTTAGCCTAGGGGCTTTAGGGGCTTAGCCTAAAGCCTTCGGCCTGCCAGGCCCCACGTAGGCACCGGCAGGCCAATGGCTTTCCCGCTGTCGCGAGCTCTCCGAACGGCCAGGAGTTGATCTTGAAGCACTTCGCTGGATATGCGCTGACTCAGTCCGCCTCATTGTTGAGATCCGAACCCCTTTGGTTGGGGCACAGCCAGAACATATGATCAAATAGGGACGAAGTGTGTCTGTAAGCCCCGCTACGGGCAGCGGCAAAACAAACCGAAAAGGACGGCGTGGGCCATCTGGGCAGGGGGCATTCGTCTCGACGAGATTGTTTGCACACTTGAGTAATGGCTGTCAACGGTTGACACAGAGCGGGGCCTTGCAAGCAAGCAGAGTAACCACGCTGTCGGCGCCCACGGCTGCCGCACAGTTAGGGGAGCGGAGAGGACCACAAGCGCCACAGTAGCGGTCGCGCATAACAGTACAAAGGGGGCTTCGGACGCCCGTCGCATTGCGCTTCCTGGGAATCCCCGCAGGCGTTTTCCTTGCGCGCGGCCGGCTGGCGGGGGTAAACTCCTTCCCAGCTGGGGTCTCGCCGACTGGGCGTCAAACGCCGTAACGGGCGGGCGCGTCTGACTTCCGCGGTGCTCTGATGGGTGCCCTTGAAGAGTGCTTGGTTCGGGTCTGGCCGCGGGCAACGGAGATCGCGCGGCAGCAAGCAGGCGCGCCAGCCTCATTACTTTTTATGGCTTTGCACCGCGCGCTGACCGGCGTAGGGATTCTTTGAGCCGCAAAAGAGCCTGCGGTTTTGCCTCGGTGCCGAGGCACCATGGGAACGTCTTCTTCGGCTTACGGCCCGGACACAAGGCCGACCGTGGCGGGTGGACAATTATCCCATGCTCCTCTGTGACAGTTTGACTTGCAGACAATCGCTCGTTTATGGCACCGCATGGCCTGCGGTGTCTTGTAATCCGGTCGCGTCGCGCACGTGTTCGAGCACTGATAACATGGTCCCGACGTTCCCAGGCTTTTGGGTTTTGTGAATGTATTTTGTTGGTCTGTGCTTGTTGCGCCGGCTGTGCGCGTGAGCCGTTGCTCGCAACTTGCTATGTGTACAGCTGGCATCACCCTCACCCCTTTGTTGTTGTATATTGTGTATTTCGGGTGAGGATTCTACACTGTGAACTGTACTAAAAAAAAGATGTTCTTAGACTGAGGGTTGTTCGACTGTCCAATCACGCACGCAAGTTCTGCTGAACGCAGTGATTGGTGAACGAATTGTCCAGTTGAGACGCAACCCGGCGGTAATTCGCCAGCAAAGATTGTGGGCGGAGCGTTGCGTCTACAAAACACGGCCGCAGCGCTCCGATGGAGAGTTCTGGACCTGGCTTCGGTGCTAAGCACCATCGGCTCTGCCGAAATAGGGTCGCCCTATGTGGTCTAAACCAGTGTAACTATTTGTAACCGATGTACTGTTGAAACTATGCAATCTTGTAACCGAACTGTGTAATTTTATATGTAAATACAAGTTTTTGTTCGTTCGTTACTGCAGCGGCTTTGTCCTTCGAACCTAAGTCACCCATTGAGCCACCGGTGCAGACCGTCTCTGACGGTGCGTCTCGGACGCCGACGGTGAGGGTGAATTTCAACGAACCAATCGATCGATGGTTTTGGCATCGAATTCTTACTGTGTCCACAACATTTTTATTCAACGGGAATATCCTGGTCAATTTCGTTAAGCAGAAAAGGTGTAGGATAACATTTAGCTTGAATCATTCTTAATGTGACTGCCTCAGCTCATTTGAGCGTCTGATGGTGGGGGAGAGGAAAAAACTTCCTGCCGTCCATTTAGTGTAAGGTGATCTCGTGAAAAATACTAAGTTGCTCTTTGTAGGAGCTGCAGTAATCCTGGAGCAGTTCCTGATCCGATGCGCGGCATATGAGATCTCGCGCAGCAGAGTGAGGTTGTTCATTAGGATTGTAGCCATTCGGGCAGACCGAGCGGCCCTGATGAGCCAGAAAGCACACTAGGCGTGAGGTAACCAGTTGATTGTAAATATTAATATTATGACTGTGTATATGTAACTTATGTGCTTCCATTGACACAAAGCCGGCTGAGTAGTTCCTAATAGCTGTACAGTAATCGGAGAAAATCACGGAGCTTCTCCTCATTGCAATTGCAAGTGCAATGCTTGCTCCTTCGGTGGCAGGAATTGAGCTCGTTCTTAGTTACGCCGCGCTTTTTAATATACCGTTCTCATCGACGACGGCTTTGTTGTTGATGCAGTTTACCCAGAATGCGTTTGGCGCTGGCGTCCCTTCTATCCCTGTTGTGGACAGGATGGATATTTCTAGGTATGTGGTCACAAGTAATTGTGTATCCACCTCCTTGCGTATTTTGAACTTAGAGATGTCTCCTCCTCGAGGGAGTATTCTGTCTTCATCTAGAATTTAGTCCTCTGGATCAGTGCTGGAGGCTCATGTAATTTATGACATCGAATGCGCCTCAATGAGCACTTCAATAGTGTTATGAAGTCCTAACTTTTTGAGGAGTTTGGTACTCCTTCCATGCGGGAGTCCCAGAGCCCTTTTGTGTCCGGAGCGTATAAGTTTGTTTAGCTTAGCCTTCTCACCTTTTCTCCAGTTGAGGTATGATGCAATCTACGTTACATGACTGATGAAGAATGCCTGATATGCTCTGATGAGATTGTCGTCCTTGAGGCCGGCATTGCAATTTGAGGCCCTGCTCAGGAGCCATGAAGTACTGTAGCCATAACATTACAGCTCCTTGCGTCAATGAGAAGACTCACCATTTTATTCTGTCTACTCTGGGTATGACCCGTCCTTTGTTGTCTGTGATTTTAATAGGCAGAGATTCTAAAGGCACAAAAATCCTAACACCCTGTCTCCCCCATCTAAAGAGCAGCAGCTCAGATTTACTAGGTGATAGCCTGAGTCCGGTGTCCTTAAGGAAGGATTCTGTGGTGTCTACGGCTTCCTGTATTACCTGCTCTACTGGTCCGAGTGACGTCCTGGGGACCCACATTCGGATATCGTCAGCGAATATGACGTGCCCAAGGCTCGGAATTTTGGACTACTCCTCCAAGAGTGTGTACATGGTAATGGTAAAGAGGAGTGGGGATGGTACCGAGCCTTGTAGTGTGAGCTATTGCGTAAATTGTATGGACCGCCTGTGACTGTACCGAATTTCACCCGAGCTGTCCGATTAGGTAGAAAGAGATCGCGAAGAAAGAGGGTCGAAAGAAAGAAAAAGGGTCGCGGGTAAATTCGGCATACAGGTTCTCTTTTCGGCACCTTGTAAGCTGTCCAGTCTGTGCAATTTAGTTAGACCTGATAGGAAAAAGAAAATCGAGTGCAGCACTAATCACAGGAACAAGTTTGTGCCCTGTAGAGCGAATGTCATCTATGAGATTCCGCTGAGTTGTGGCAACGTGTACGTTGGAAAAACAGGCCGCTGCATTAATGTTAGATTATTAGAACATGCCAATTCCCTAGATGATTCAGGAGGACAGCATATTCCTAAGCATTGCAAGACCTGCAGGCATGACGGCAAAGTTTGTACCCCACTTTTCGGCAGGACTAAGATTGTCGGACGCGCAAGGGATAAGAAAGAGCGTGAAGTAATCGAAGCTTTAGAAATTGCGTGATTAGGGCCAGATAAATGCGTTAGTGAGGCTTCCCCACATTTGTACCGCAAGGAGTGGGCGTTTCTAGGATTGACTACGGGATAGCGGCATTGGTCTTTGTAGTTGGTGCGCATGCGCTCTGTTGTTGGTAGGAAAGAGACGCTGTAGCATTAAACCAGTTGTTAGTCTGCGCCTGTGTCGTGTGGTTCTTTCTCTGTCTTGTTCTTTTTTGCGCAGTTTTTCTTTGTTCTCATAATGTCATACCAACTAGCCCCTCACCGTACGCTACTAGGTAGAAAGGACCTCACATAATTGTAAAGATTGCTTCCCAGGTTCAAAGTTGAGATTTCATGTAGGATATGTTTATTTGCCACCGTATCAAATGCTTTGATAAGATCCAGACCCAGGAGGGCCTTTACATCCCTGATAAGATCTTCAGTAATAGCACGTTTGATCATGAGCATGGCGTCCTGTGGGGATAATGCTTTACGAAAACTTGTGCACAAGCTCGTACGAATGAGCTTGTGCCTGAAAAGTTCCTGACTTTCTATGTGTTCTATTATTTTGGTATGATTAGCATGTTCGGCTACCTTGCCAATACAGGATGTAAGTGATATGGGCTTGAGGTTCTCCTTTGTTAGCGGTTTGCCGGGTTTCGGTATAAACGTCACATTGGCCTCCCTCTATTCCGGGGGGACCGTGCCGGATCTCCAATGACTGTTAATTTTGACAGTGTATACGTATATGACATCATCGTCCAGGTTTCGCAAAAGCTTATTCGTGATGCTATCTGGATCCGGGGCACATCTGCCATATAAACTAAAAAGTACTTCCCTTATCTCAGCTGCAGTGAAGTCACTGTCCAAGTGCGGTTGTGATATTCCGGAGCAACGTTCACTTATTTCTTCTTCGTTCTCATATTCATTTTGAAGGGGCGGGTACATGTGTGTGAGGTCCTTTGAGACCTGTCTTGCCGTCCGCCCTATAGTTACCTGCTTATTGAATATTCTGTTTATGGCGATGTTTGCAGTACCTCTGGAGATCTTGTCATTAAGGAGGCTCTTCAATAGATTCCATTTGCCCCTCTGCGCAATCTGCCACCTGTTTCTGAGCAAGCTTCGTCCCATTGTTGACGTGAGAGTTGAGCCACGTAAGTTTCAATATCACGATTAACTTGGGCGATTTTGGCTCTACGTCTTCTATTAGGTCTGTAGCTCTTCCATCTGGTTAAAAAGGAATTCTTCGTCTCCAGCATGTGAGCTAGCTTGGAGTCCATTTTTGGGACTTCAATTTCAGTGGAGACTCCTTTAGTAGCTTTCTTAATGGTTGCCTTTAGTTGTTCTAAAATATCCTCATAAGATTCGCCATCTGTGCTAGTTTGCTTACGCAACTTACGAAATGGATCCCAGTCCATGTGCTCATATTTCCTTAGTGGCGGTGGTTGCGTCTGTAAGATGACCTCAATTATCTAATGAACACTTCCTAATTATCATGCAGATTGTCCCACGAGCCTTCAGTTGCCCACGAAGCAGTGTTAGATCCGTGGTTGTATTTATAGTAGTGGAGGTACCAGTTCTCGTGGGCAAGTTAGCGTCTTAATAAAAGCAAATTTTAACTGACTGGCCGAGGTAGATAGATTAGTACCCTTGATGCTCTGATGACCCTAGCCCCATTGATTGTTGGGAGCGCTTAAGTCCCCAGCCACTACGAGTGGGACTGTATCTGGCCTATTAGAAATACTTCCTAAGAGGGCCTTAAATCTGTTTTCCTATTTGCCGGAGAGCTATATACGTTAGCTTTAAACTCGTTAGCTGCTTTTTGTTCTTCAGGATGAGTTCAACCATTTATGCTTCTAGATGAACCGTGAGTTTCATAGGAGGTGCGCTTTCAAACCAAAGTGGCTATTCCCCGACCCACTAGAACGATCAAGGTTTCGGAGCTGTAACCCGGTAGAGAGATGTCCTGTTTAGCTAGTGTTTCTAGTAAGTCAATAACGTGCGGCTTAAGTTTGATTGATCTAATGAGCTGCTGCAGGGGAGCCTTGCACATTCGGAAACTCGCACAATTACACTGACAGATTTTAATGTAATTGCTCTCGTTTGCAGCCATTATAATGCCATTGGCTGGCTACACGAACGCCTAGAGTTTGCGCTCGGGCTACGGTTTGTGCCTCCGTGGACTACCGATGCAGCCGCTGCGTTCGCCTTGGCCTTAACTTTGGGCCTTTCTAGTTGACCCAGTCTGGCATCTAGATTACTGATGAGCTCCATGATGTTCGCCAAAGTCCTGTCTATTGTTGCGAACCTTGCTGCTATTCTGGCTTTTTTTGGTTTTTCGGGGAGCTTTACCCTCTCCCATCTCCTCTGCCTCAGTGGTTTCAAAATTTTTTTTTTCTCCTCCGTTTCCCTAATCGGCACAGGGTGGGAGGCTTTACGTTTGAATTTACGGGCCAAGTATTTTGGAGCCGTTGTCTCCAGCTGACTTCTGAGTGTTTCGGATGCATTTAAAAGATTTTAAAGGTTTTTTTAGTGATTTGATAGATATTCGGATCCTGATGCCAGTATTCACGTTCCGTTAGTACTCCTAGACCTTGCCCTTTTTGGTTGTGCTGGTTTCCCAGGGCCTCCGCTCGTGACTCGGTCGGCCCAGGTTGCTCGTGGGGGCGACTGTGAACGGGACCTCGATCTTGCCCCAGGCCCTCTGGGTTGCGAGTCGACACCAGTAGATTCTCCGAAGCTGGGTTGGCCTCTGCATCGAGAACGCCCCCTGAAGCGGCAGCGCCCCCGTGGCCTGGAGCGTCCTCTCGTGTGAGAGCACAAGCTGTCGTCATTTTCTTGCATCATCTTTTGCGCTTGAAATCGTCGCTGTCGTCAATGTCGTCGTCCACCTGTGTATAGCACTCTTGCTGTCGTTGGCGCCTTCGACCCATTTGTCTCATGATATAAGACATCTGGACCATCATACTTGGCTGTTGAAGAAGCGCACTGACACGGACACAGTGAAGACACACAATAAAAGACGACACTGGTGTCAGTGCGCTGCTTCACCGACAAGGTATGATGATTACTCACCAACTAGCCCAACTTTCCACTTTACTGAAAGAGAATCTGGAACCTTCGACTGCACTTTCGGTCCCCAGTTGGGTGTGCGCCGCCGCAAATAGCACACTTGGGATCGCATGGATGTTATTCAGGTGGGGAAATGATTCCACAGCCCTTACACTTTCTAACACATTGCGGATTGGGACGCACGTCGGATCTATGTCCTATTTCACCACAGCAGTAGCACACATATATGTCTTCAGTAGGTTATTGGGTGTGAGTGCGTTACCACAAATAGCGTGGTTTGGCACTCTTTGTCCCTCAAAAAGCACCACCACCATAGTAGTTTGCTTGAACCAACGTAATTTAACGAGGCCCGGATTTAGATGTGTGATAAAAACGGTTTTCAGTTCCGCGTCGCTAATGTCCAGGTCAATACCGCGAGCACCCTCTCATTTATCTTCTCCTGCTGCGGCGTAGGCCACCACTTCGAAGGGTCCATCCTTCGTATGTATTTTCCGTACCTTGGCGTAAGCTCTCGAGTTTTCTTCCCATGGAGTCGACACAACCAAGATGTTTTGACAGCCGTTTGGACAGTACGTGTCCTCCTTCGTGTCTTTCGGCGCTAAGGCTGCCGCCATGGTTAGCGCTCTGGAGAGATGTACCAGGCTGAACCTTTAAACGCCGGGGCCACCACGTGGGCGGACAATTATACAGATGTGATCCCTCGGCAGTATCGGAATTCTAGAGGCGGTAGCGACGCGCTTAAGCATGTTTTGCGAGGTGGCCGTGCGGCGACTACCTTTCGCGCCATGGTTGGTATCCTTTATAGCCACAGATTTTCCGCCAGGGGCTAATGCATGTCTCCTTCCACGAGTAATGGCTGTCACCCATCCGATATCATCCTCCGAGGTGATCTCCATGCCTTGAATAGATAAGCCGAATGCCATGCAAACACACTCCGTCGTGCGTGTGAGGCCTAGGCCTACACCGCGAGTTAGGGGCTAGCACCTTTTCAACGTAGCACGCAGAAACCTGTTTGCAAAGAGCCGAAAAATGGACTTACCGGCAAAAAATAGGCATCCACGTAATCCATGCGATAATACGCGTAGATTGACACAAGGTTCACAGTGGTGGCGCAAAATTTTGGTTCAATAACAATGATCGAAGTGGGAGCCAATGTTTTCACGACCGCACTAGTCGGCTTGTTCATCTTCCCCCCTCAGGCGACCAGAGATACCGGTAATATATGAGATGTTGTGTGGCACGTATTCCAGGATGCGCTAAGGAGTGTAATACGTAAAAAACTTCCCGCCTAAATTGTTGTGGGACGTACGGTAAAAGATGACCCCTAGTCATGTCGCACATCACTGTGACGTTGCAGCCAGGCAGTAAGATATCTTCGAAGCGCTGATAATAATTGGCAGACCGGAGTGTTTGAAGTTCACGGTCTGTGCGCTGCGCGGTAGCCAAGCGGACAAGGTCAATGGTGGAACGATTTAGTTGGCTTCCATTTGATGAAAATAGTTCCGCGGACGCCCGCAAGGTGATGATGATTAATTATTTAGGGAAAATGACACGTACACCGAATCGTGGCAACTGTTAAAAATGAAACCTTTACGTGTTCCTTGAAAAAGAAGCCTCGCAAATGAAAAAAATTCGCCACGGCCCGGGATTAGACCCAAGCACCACCACCTTTTCGGGGCAGCCGCTCTACCATCTGAGCTAACTAGGCGGCTAGCACATGGTAGGGCGAAGTTGTATTTGTCAACAGCTCGAAGAACAGGCAAGAGTTTGACGAAAACATATCGGCGGGAGCCCGCAAAGTGGATATCAGTAATTCATAACAGAAAATGAGACATGCACCCTATCGTAGCAATTGCTACAAAGGAAACAGATACGGGTTCCTTGAAAGAAGAGCCTTGCCGATAAAAAAAAATATATCATGGTCCGGGACAAGAACCCGGTACCACCGCCTTTCCAGGACAGTCGCTGTACCATCTGTACTAACCCGGCGGTTAGTATATGACAGGGCGAAGTCGAATTCATCAACAATTCGAAGCACAGGTAAGAGTGTGGCGAAGATGTTTCTGCGGGAGCCCGCTAGGTGGAGATAAGTTATTCATAAGGGAAAATGAGACATCTACCCAATCGTAGCAATTGCTACGAAGAAAACCCATACGGGTTAGTTCAAACAAAAGCCTGGCCATTGAAGAAAAATTTGTCCTGGTCCGAGACTCGAACCCAGGACCAACGCCTTTCCGGGGAAGCCGCTATAATATCTTTTTTTTTCTTTATTGTCCGCTATAATATCTGAGCTAACCCGGCCGATAGCAGATGGCAGGGTTAATCGCAGGAAGGCAGGGTAGTCAAATTTGTGAACAACTTGAAGCAAAGGCAAGAGTTTGACGAAAATATTTCGGTCAGAACACGCAAGATGGAGATAATTAAGGGAAAACGAAACATCCACTCAATCGTAGCGATTGCTAAAACAGTACAATTGCTACAATTGCTACAGAGTCTATTCTTTTCTTCCATTGCGGGGCTCTATCAGTGCTGCCCAATACAGGAAGATTTAATAGCTGCGAAAGTCACCCATACTTCGGCTTACCCAATTAGCGAGGTAGAATATAGGCATCGCTCGCGCTTTCACTGTTGCTGTCATCGGGACTCCTATTTTCTGGCGGATTGCTCTGATCGCAAAACTCTTCTCACAATATTTCTAAACGTTTTTGGAACCACTGCAGGTATAACTACTTCCGAGAATGGGCGTTTCATTGTGCCATAATAAAAAGCGTCTGCTTCAAGACCTGTTTTCACTACATTTAAGCCTGTGCTGTTGTTTTACACTAGGAGGATCCCATTTTCTTCTCCCGTGACAGTCACTAATGTTATTCAGTTTTATGCTGCATGGCATACAAAGGCACTTTCCGTGTCGCCAAGGGTAAGTGGCTTTAATTTGGATAAGATGACTCGTGCCACGTAACTCGGTGAATGAGGTTAAAGGTTTGGCTTTATAGGAACACCGAATAGAAACACTAAGTCTGTTTAGATGAATCAGGTATTCTGTCTGAAATCTTTAGGTTTTATATTTTGTCATAAAAGTATGATTATTAACAGAGAAAATGAAGGTCACAGTTCATTTTTTTCGAATTTTGTGCCAGAAAGTGACTGGCGATCTGTCGTGCGGCCATCATTTATTCCGGAGTATTGTCTTTGATTTTGGTTAATGTGGTTCAGTTAGCTTGTTTAAAACTAGCTAAGTTACTCTCGTGGTTCTTTTAAAATGCAATATAGTCCATAACTGCCAAAGTTACATAAGTATGCATCTAGCAGAATGCGTGAAAATTCGCGAGTTTACGGGGAGCCAGTGCGGGAACTGCATTGTGGTTTCACCGCCAATCTTTTATTCTTGTATGTTTTCTGGCTAATCAAAACTCCTCTCCCTTACTTACTGCAATGTTTTAGACATTGTAGCAGAGCAACTTACTATTGTAGCTTAAATAATTATTTTTCTTCTTAGTGCCCTTTAAAGTTTTGCTTGAATGACGCAGCGTGAGATGACACTGCCCTGAGATTCAGTTGAATGTCAGCCATTTGTAAGGCTATGTAATCGCAACCACTCTCTTTGAGGCGCCCAGAGATGTCACATCACTTCCTCCTCATTCTATAATCGATGCATAAAAATTAATAATGATGATTTATTTTCTGTAACAAAGCGTAGGTTCTGGGTAGTTCGTATTCCACAGTTTTTGCTGCCTTAGTACAGAATTTACAGATACGAATAGCGGGAAACAAACACGACAGGGGCATGCTGCAAAAGAACACTTAATGCCTGATGTCGTGAATGCATACAGAAACCCGGAGAAAAAGCAAAAAATATACAAAAAACAAAACGAACCGAACTATTCATTTGATTGTACAAACACGTGTGCGTTACTAAGATAACAATAGAGATGGTGAGCTGACGACTATAAGTACTCCGTATCTTGACAACACTGCAGTCATGTTTAGAGACAAAGATGGGTACACGCGCGAGATTATGGAAGCCGAAGTATCGAGCAGTGGTGTTTACGTGTGCGTCCGCTCATCGTCATTTTTCTTGCTTTCTGCCAAGGAAATAAATTTTATTGATGGCAGCTGGTGACAACACCTGGGTAGCGCACACGTATTAGTACGCTGAAGGGATTAGTTACGCTTATTACTCTTTTAGCACCGAATGTTAGGATTACATAAATTCGTTCTTTTCTTTTTTTATTTGTTCTCTAATTTTGTGTATATATTCGCGCCACCTAAAAGTTTGGTGGCAATTCACTGCGGTTAGAAGCCTGCGGTTAGAATTGTTAACAATATATTCGACATGCGGCTGCCGTAAGAGGTTAGCAGTTATATGAACCCCTCAAATCTAAAGTTTTTACTTGGTCAAGTAAAGATCCAGAAACAGGGTACGCACTAAAATACGCAATCGGAAACCTGTGTGAAACACGCATAACCTTGCATTTGTTAGTATTGAATTTAATTAGCCAAGGATTACACCAAACAGATACCTTATACAAATCACATTAAAGTATGCATGGGTCTGTAACATAAATTATTCTTAGGTAAATGCCACAGTCATCTGCGAACGCCGGACTCTTGAGGTAGCATAATTTGGAATATCAATAATATATGTCAGGAACAATAACGACACCAGGACCGAACCTTGAGGTGATGGTGGCAATGCGGAAAACATTTATTAAACACGGAGTCTTCAATTACAAATTAAGTTTGGGGAGTCTCCTGGTCGCGGGTGGTGGCTGGCAGTGTGTGGCGTTCGGCGACCTGCTCCACCCCGCTGACCAGCTGCGTTTGGCAGCCGGATCGAAGCTAGAAACCGCAACCTCCCGATTTTCTAGGTAAGTTTGTCTCCATTAGGAGGGTGGTCGAGATTATGAACAAATGTATAGGATGTGGCGGTAGTCAGCAACGGAAGCTCCGCAGAGGGTGCATTCTGGGTATTATGGCGTGAGGTGGAGTAGGGCTAGAAAAGGGGGGGAAATAAAGGTCCGTGCTTTGAGTTGCCTCTATGTGACTTGCCCTAATTGGGTGACAGACTTCTGGGGTGGGGAGTATCGCAGTCGATCGTTGCGATAGTGGAGACTGATTTCAGTATATCTAAGGTGTCGATCTTGAAAGAACGCAAGTCTTGTTGCGCGCCCTGCTCGGTTAGCGGATACTCAAGAAAGAGAATGGGCGGCTTCATGACCACGATTGTCAACGTGGGCTCAAATAAGCTGAATGTTTCTAGAAGGAGAGGTGGTTGAACTGAGAATTTGATTGACCCCTGTGTGTAGCAGGCTTTTGGCTTAGTTTGGGATGGCCGGTTTTGAGTCACTGAATGCGATTGTGTTCTAGAGAAACTGGCCACCATGTATACGCAATGCCTCATGACTTCGAGCGTACCGGAATCTTGGAAAAACGCTAACATAATCCTAATCCATAAGAAAGGGGACGCCAAAGACTTGAAAAATTATAGACCGATTAGTTTACTGTCCGTTGCCTACAAAGTACTTACTAAGGTAATTGCAAATAGAATCAGGAACACCTTAGACTTCCGTCAACCAAAGGACCAGGCAGGATTCCGTAAAGGCTACTCAACAATAGACCATATTCACACTATCAATAAGGTGATAGAAAAATGTGCAGAATATAACCAAACTTTATATATAGCTTTGATTGATTACGAGAAAGCGTTTGATTCATTCGAAATCTCAGCAGTCATGGAGGCATTGCGGAATCAGGGTGTGGACGAGCCGTATGTAAACATACTGAAAGATATCTATAGCGGCTCCACAGCCACCGTAGTCCTCCATATAGAAAGCAACAAAATCCCAATAAAGAAAGGCGTCAGGCAGGGAGATACGATATATCCGATGCTATTCACAGCGTGTTTACATGAGGTATTCAGATACCTGGATTGGGAAGAATTGGGGATAAGAGTTAATGGAGAATACCTTAGTAACTTGCGATTTGCTGAAGATATTGTCTTGCTTAGTAACTCAGGGGACCAACTGCAATGCATGCTCACTGACCTGGAGAGGCAAAGCCGAAGGGTAGGTCTAAAAATTAATCTGCAGAAAACTAAAGTAATGTTTAACAGTCTCCGAAGGGAACAGCAGATTACAATAGGTAGTGCGGCAGTGGAAGTGGTAAGGGAATACATCTACTTAGGACAGATAGTGACTGCGGATCCGGATCATGAGAGTGAAATAATCAGAAGAATAAGAATGGGTTTGGGTGCGTTTGGCAGGCAATCTCAGATCATGAACAGCAGGTTGCCATTACCCCTCAAGAGAAAAGTTTATTGCAGCTGTGTCTTACCAGTACTCAAGTACGGGGCAGAAACCTGGAGGCTTACGAAAAGGGTTCTACTTAAATTGAGAAATACGCAACGAGCTATGGAAAGAAGAATGATAGATGTAGCGTTAAGGGATAAGAAAAGAGCAGATTGGGTGAGGGAACAAACACGAGTTAATGATATCTTAGTTGAAATCAAGAAAAAGAAATGGGCATGGGCAGGACACGTAATGAGAAGGGAAGATAACCGATGGTCATTAAGAGTTACGGAATGGATTCCAAGGGAAGGAAAACGTAGCAAATGGCAGCAGAAAGTTAGGTGGGCAGATGAGATTAAGAAGTTTGCAGGGACCACATGGCCACAATTAGTACATGATTGGGGTAGTTGGAGAAGTATGGGAGAGGCCTTTGCCCTGCAGTGGGCATAACCAGGCTGATGGTGATGATGATGATGATGATGATGATGATGGTGATGATGATGATGATGATGATGATGATGGTGGTGGTGGTGGTGATGATGATGATGATGATGATGATGATGATGATGATGATGATGATACGATTGTGACAGTGGAGGTCTGTCTGTTTCCTCCACTTCCGGGGAGGACTGCGCGCGTAGCAAGGAAGTAGCCTGTAATTTGCCGAGGCACGACTCAGGTAAGAAAACGTGGGGGAAGAATAAGGGTTATTTGCCGTGACGAATTGTGTTCTATTACACAAGGAGTTGCTGATCGATGAAAGAATGCTAGCGTAAATATTCAGTTTTCTGAGCTTTAAACACTCTAGTTTGCGTTGAACAAGATTGAATGTTTTCTGAAAATCTATGAATATACAGCCAATGAAAAGTTCCTTCTCTAACGCGCCATATAAGTCGCATCGCAGGTGAAGGAAATGAGTTGCGTCTGGCCTGAAAATGATTTACGAAAGCTGCGCAGATGTGTGAAAAAAGAACAAATGATTTTCAAGAAATATATGACATGTTGAAACGTTCTACATGGGATAGTCGTAAATGATATGGGTCGGTCATTGGTGGTAGAGTGAGTATCACAACGCTTGAACATTGGTACTACTTTAACACCCTTCATTTCCCCATGTGGCTGTGCTAAATCCGAACACTGCGAAAACAGTCGACTCAAGTAAAGGAAAGAATAAATATTTGCGTTCTTTAAAAAATTTAAAATTATGTGGTCAATTCCTGAAAAAGAACAAACATTTAATTCACTCAGACTGCATATCCAAACTTACAATTCAAATTGGGTCCATTTATGAAATCTGCACTGGATGAAAACCAAGAGAGAAAGAGCTGATTGCTGAAAGAAGGCTTCGTTAAGAACTTGGGGACCCTTTGATGAAGGATATCTTCGCTGGTGCTATTGTTAAGAGCTGCCGTTTTATGCTTCGGACCGGCAATGGTGTTACAAAAAGTTTTGACGTTATCGGTCAGCAATGACGGAAACGTGCTGTGAAAAAAATAGCTGTGAGGCGTCTTTCACTTATTTTCAATAACATGAAGCTATGGCACGATTTAAATCTCAGCGAGACAGAAAGCTTTTCGTTTTGGGTCTGCGAAGTACTTCTTCTGTATTTTTCACTTGAAAGACGTTTCAACGAGGCAGTGAACCATGGCGAACGATGTCTGTCTGATAAGACGCATATTACTATAATTTCTTGCACGAGAATCGCAACATTTCCTTTTAAAAGGCAGCAAGTAGTTTCCACAGTACAGATAGCAACGTTTGGCATGTACTCATCTAAGAAAGCTTTTAGTTCTGCATATATTGGGAAAAAAAAACGCCAGGAGGCCGTGGAGTACAGGCGTGTCTCACATGGGGTCCCGCGTCTCGTGCTTCACACCCCGGAACAAGGCCAGTGACAACCCGAAGTTTTGCAACGATGCAACCGGCCATACGCGAGAAATTGGCGGACACTAGGCACTTTCGGGTGAGTGCATCTTATCTCAAGACATCAAGCATTATTTCCGACGACCTACCGCCCCGTCAAGCCTAACGCCAGAACCAGCTCCCGAATCTCATGGGTAGTAACACTCTCGCGCCGTGCGCCACGCGCCGCGCGAACACGAGCTCATGAACGCTCGCCCACGCCGTGGCGAAGAGCCCCTACGATGGGCAGAAAGGCAGCTGCTGCAAACTAGATGTCAAAGAAGCAGAAAGAAGGTGAAGTAAATGCACTGCAGACAGACCAGAGGGAAGAAAACGCCGGGGAAGATACCTGGAACTATGACGCAGAAAGCGGCAGAACAATTGAAGCGGAAAGCACCTGCATCACAAGAAACAAGAAAGCCAAGAAGGACACCTCCAATTCAAAGACGCCGGCAAAAAAACCAACTGATGAGAAAACGCCTAATACAGCGCCTTCACAGAAACAACGCAGAACCAGGATGCCGCCCCTGCCACTTGACGACCTAAAGATCGTCTATCGCCCGCAAGCAGGTCTCGAACTCGCCAAAAGCAATCCCGTCGCAGTCATCCGTACCATCGGTAGAGGACAATCGCAGCAGGACTTCAATAAGAAAGTACGCGTACACGTACAGAGAATCTAAAATTGTGTCGTCGCAAGCATGGCCGACTAGGAACACACCAACATGCTGGTCAGCATCAACAGAATAGAGCTCGGAGCCACTTACCCCAACGTCAAAGGCAACATATGTGATGTGTGTAGTGCGCGACATGGTGGTGATGTTTTCCTTTCTTGCGCCGTGCGTTCGCGTGCCGAATGCTCTTCGGCGTTGTCGTTTTCTCTCCAGCACGGAATTCGACTCGGCACGCGCAGTCATTGTCGTCTGCTTCTGTCCTTTCTGACCACCGCACCATGTCACGCACTACGCACATCACAACATACGAACACCTGACGATGACTCCAGAGGGGTCATCAATGGCCTCATACCATGAACAAGCACCGCAGAACTTATGGCAGGAATCCGAGCACCGGCACGACACACCGTTCTTCACGCCCGAATGATGAGTCAATCGAGCGGGCCAGTCGTTATATTCGAAGGACCGCACGTTCCCTACTACATCATCTTCCAGAGGGTAGACTTCCGCCTCAGACCATATCACAAGTCAGCGCAGTACTGCCGCACCTATGGCAACACGGGAAACCGCCATGACGTCTGTCCGAAACCGATCCCACATTTTTGCTACAAATGCGGCAAGAGAGGACAACCACAAGACCGTGACGGCAAACTGACCTGTAAGCTATGCGGAGAAGCGCACGAAACTGTAAGTATAGAGTGCTAGAAGAGACTGAAGCCAAGCCCTCTACCCTATAATATACGGCAACAGCGCCTCAACAGACTACAAGAAAGAGACAACCGCTGAAGCTCCAGCAGGGAAGAGTTCGCGGAGCTGGGCACCTCGGCCACCTGCTCGAGCAGTGTCAGTGCGGGCAGCTCGCCCAGGCGAAGCAGCTCCAATCCAATAATGCGAAGTGCTTCGTGCTCACGTTCCCGCTCTCGCTCCCACTCATTCAAGCGCGCGAACCACGCCGACGCAGTAACCGGCTCGAGCGACTCGGGTGGCACGAGCAGCTTGGATGAATCGGCCGTAGCCACAGTCATACGGGTTCCCGAAAAACAAACAGCAGAACCAACAGAGCAGATTGAAGAATCAGCATAGCCAATGGCAAAACCAGCAAAACCTCATAGAGATGTTACTACGCAGTCAACAGAAACATCAAGAGCTCATCCCCCAACTACTTCAATTATGCAAAGATCAAGAACTCACAGACAACGTGCAATAAAAATGCCAGGAGCTCGAAAACATAAACAAACAGTCGGGAACGACGTTGATTAAGGCCGACGTTGAAGACATACTAGATGCTAGGTAACCCACCGTGGTTGTTCAGTGGGTATGGCGTTAGGCTGCTGAGCACGAGGTCGCGGGATCTTATCCCGACCATGGCGGCCGCATTTCGGTGGAGGCGAAATGTATTAACACCCGTGTACTTAGATTTAGGTGCACATTAAAGAACCCCAGGTGGCCGAAATTTCCGGAGTCCCCCACTACGGCGCGCCTCATAATCAGAAAGTGGTTTTGGCACGTAAAACCACATAATTTAGTTTAGATGCAAGGTGCCTGATATTCGAAGAAGCCTTTATGAAGACCATTGACGCCACAATAGAACAAATTGCCCAATCAGCAGTAAAAAAACAGCCGCTACTTTCGAAAACAAGATCACCACGTTAAAAGCTAATATAAATGAGATCGCACGAGAGCTCTACAATTTTATCGCGCACGTAGAGAATAACTACATCACGAAATCACAAATCGAGAATTCGCGCCCTATGACTCGAAAGAAGGCACGGGTGAAGAGCCACAGCGACTCTCGCTCGGTCTCGCCCAGTAGCGATCGCCGACGCAAATTTGAATCCATCAACGATGGCGACCCCTAACCACAAGGCAAAAAACGCGCATTCAGGTGTACGCATATGGCAATAGAACTATCGATCTTACCGCCCTCGATACGCCTACCTACAAGAATTTGTCAAGCTGAATCAACCCGATGTCATAGCACTACAGGAAACGAACACGCTGGATGTCCGACTGCAAGGTTACGCCATATGTGCTCTAACCCGACAAACTGCCATACTGGCGAAGAAAACTGTTGCAACCCAAAAACACAACGTAGAGAACATCCAGACAGAACAAACCTAAATCGAGGCTTTAACGAAACTAAACACGCAGAAAAGCGTATTCCTGGTCAGAGTGAACAGCCCACCTCGTGACCAGCTACAGGACTTCGATCACTTTGTAGGAGAAATCAGGAAATCCACGAATGGACACGAGCTCGCATAGTGGGAGACTTCAACGCCTCGCACACCCCATGGGGCTATCCTACCACCACAAAGAAGGGTGCTAGAGTGCATAATGCCGCCCAGCAACACAGACTCACCCACTGGAATGATCCTCTCAAGACCATGAGAATTTGAAACAGCATCTCCAGGGACACAAACCCCGATCTTACATTTACTGCGGACGTCCCCTGGGCAGAGTGGGGTAAACTCCAGGAAACCTTAGGTAGCGATCACTATATCCTCCAATTAGATGTAACGCACACCCGTAAACAGACCAAGACCATAATTGCACGGCTAACCGAATGGAAATCCTTTAGGGACAAGCTAGATTCCGGAGGAAGCGTAAATGACATTGACGAGTGGCTCAAAAACGTGTTAGACACATCAGAACGTCACACCACGATCATACAGCTCGATGCCAATATCCCCTCGGTCGACGCGTACCTCCTCCATCTCTGGGATGCAAGAAGTGGCCTCCTGAAGAAATGGAAGCTACAAAAGCTTAACAGAAAACTAAAGACACGTACCGCTCTCCTTACCAAGCACGCTCAAGACTATGCGGAAAACTTAGTCTAGCAGAAATGGTACGCTTTCTGTGAGAAGCTACAGGGGACTTTGAACACGAAGAGGACCTGGCACCTCCTACGCGCACTTCTGGCCACTGGAACCACCAAAACTAAACTGAAGCAACATCTCCACAGTCTTATCTACTTCCACGCCGGACCACGAGAACGCCTCCTGAGAGAACTACAAAAGAAACTATGTGGGAGACGCACCCTCTACCGTGTCAACTCGCAGCAAAGAATACACTAGAAAAGCGAATCCAGAACTCGACTGACCCTTTACGCAGGCCGAAATCCACATAGCCCTATCAAAGCTGACTAGAAATACTAGCCTTGGTAAAGAATGAACCGTTAACGAACACCTACGGAATCTACCTCAGCAGGCCACTGAGTCTCTCCTCCGTTACTACGAGTGCTGAGAGAAAGGAGAACTGCCTGCTGTGTGGAAACATTCGGACATCACCATGATCCCCAAGCCCAACAAACCGCTCAGCTAGGAGAACCTACGTCCGATGCCCCTAACCTCCTGCGGGAAAGTCTTTTCGAGCACAATGTAAACGACCGCATTACCCAGTACCTGGAAGACAATGGCCACGTACCAGACACCATGTTCGACTTCAGGCAGCATCTCTTAATGCAGGACTTACTAGTACAACTAAAATAAGGCCTTCTACATCATCTAAACAATCGAAGCAAATACTCTATAGTGGCAGTAGACGTCAAGAGAGCCTTTGATAATGTTAGCCACGACTCGATCCTGAGCAATCTCGAAGGCACCGGCTGCAGCACTAGGACTTACGCTTACGTCAGAAACTCCCTGATGGACCACACGGCAACAGTCGGATGTTCAACATCCGCAGTGAAAGCATCCTACTTTCCAGCAGAGGCGCCCTGCAAGGGTCAGTCATTTCGCCACTACTTTTTAATATAGCTACGGATAAGCTACCCCCACTCCTCGAGAGCATACCAGATCTATGTCACGCGATGTATGCTGATGACATCATGCTCTGGACCAGAGCTACGAACACTGGAAGGCGAGAAAGTAGCTTACAAGAAGCCGTAGACATCATCAAAAGCTACCTCCCAAACTGCGGCCTCCTCTGCGCCCCAGAGAAGCCTGAGTACCTCGTCCTGAAAGCAAGAACGTGAGGCCGGCCACCCAATAACGAAGAAACCGACGCCTGCGTCACCCTAAACGGGACAACAATCCTGAAAGTCGACACCGTGCGAATACTTGGCCTCCAAATCCACAAAGGCGGATCGGGAGCTGCCAGCTTACCGAGACTAGAACGCACTTTTTCACGCCCCACACACCTCGTCGAGAGGATCTCAAGCCAAAGAAGTGGGCTCAAGGAGCAAAACACACCAAGAATAATACAAGCCCTGCTCACCAGCCGCCTCACATACGACATGCCGTACCTGGCTTTGAAGAAGGCTGAAATAGAAAGCTCAACGTCATGATAAGGGAGGCAAACAAAGTCGCCCTGGGACTCCCCGCCATGGCTTCTACTTCCCGTCTCCTTAAGATGGGCGTCCACAACATGTGACCAGAGCTCCCCGAAGCGCACAAGAACAGCCAGCTGGAACGACTCAACTTCACACCCATTGCAGATCAGTACTCCGACACCTGGCCTACAGCGAGACGTATATCGCAGACAGGAAAAAGAGGGAGTGAATTCCACAGGATGTTCGAGAGTGCATTTGCATCGCACGTGTACCGCGCAACATCCATCCCATATACCACAAGAATAGAAGACAGGCTAGAGCAAACTCCATCAAACGGAATTTCAAGCATGACCCGAATGCCCGCTACACCGACGTGGCCAAGTATCCGCATCGAAACGCGTACGCTCTCAGTGCCGTAGACTCCCGAGGCTGCGAGCTAGCGTCGGCAACCATCAAGGAACGCAACCCAGAAATGGCTGAAGAAGCAGCAATCGCTCTCGTCACCACCACATGCACAGACGCAGCGGTTGTCAGAGCGCCTGTAGAAACTTCTTGAGGGACCGCATCTCGGCCGATGCACTCAAGATACTAAAGAGACGAAGCACTGCGCTCCCGTACACCTGCGTAACGTGCGTACCCGGACACGAGGGTGCAGAGGGGAGAGAGGCTACGCACGCCGCTGCCTGCGAGCACGTTAGCCGGGCTTCCCTCTCCTCACGCGCTCTCCGTCCCGCGCCTGAAGAGCCGGAGGCCGTACCCACCAACTATTCAGTCATATTGCAACATTGCAGGTGGCTGGAGCGTCGAGTGTACCCGCCACCGCACCCTAAACTCGGCAGAGAAGAAAGCGCCGTCCTTAGTCTCCTGCAGAATAACACGTACACTCACGGAACGATGATACATCGCCTCTACCCGACGCTCCACGGCTACCTCTGCCCACTCTGCAACGTACCCGACACTCTGGCACACTTGCGCCTGGAATGCCCGTGGCAGGAAGGCAGCGGAATGCAACCAGAAACGGACGCAAAACCAGCACAACAAGCAAGCCCCATATTCGAAACATGGGAGGCCAAGCAAACCATCGGGGTCCTGGAAGACCAACGATAACTCGTCGCCAGGGCCAAGAGCGCAGTCGGAGCCAGAGGGTGTCTGGACTAAGGAGCCTTCCAACCTTATGGTGATACCCAGCCTCGCTCGGGACACTGTTTAGTTTAATAAACGTGTCTCTCTCTCTTTCTGCATTTATTGAGGAAACAGTTGGCATAGAGTTGTGCGTCCGGAACTCATTTACAATCACCTGCTGTTGTTGACGATGTGCGAAGGATGCATCGCCTACCAAGCACTTTATTTTGGTTTGGCATGCTTGTACTCGGGCTGTCAGTAATTTCTCGGCGTGCTGAATTATCTTTAGTCCCCACTCTGATGCTACTGATGTGTTCAAGTGCAGACATTTCTGGAAAAGATTCTTTGGTTTCCTAGTGTGGTTGAAGAAAAGCTGGCACACACAGGTGGCTATTCTGGGCATAATTGAACCTACCCAGCAAATCTTGGTTATGTCTTGAATGTTGTTATGTGGCAGCTAGGCAATGGCTTAGAAAATTTTTCTCACTGGGATGGTAGAAATCTTATTTTGTTCAGATGTACTTATTATTTTCAAGGCGCAATAATAATAAGCTCGGGTGATCATGGAACACTTTGTTCAGAGGAGCTTCACCCATTTGTATGCGGTAATCAATGCGGAAGTAATCTGTTAAAACGTATATCGTCAATCAAACGAATGGGGTTGCATACTTTACCGCATAAAACTATGTGATATACGTGTGATTCCGCGTCGCGTCCGAGGCAATGGCGCGACGGCCTCTATTGCGTTAATTCAATGTGTTTGTGGGGTGCATTTCAGCGATTTTACAGAACGAGTAGAGCAGCCCCAATTTGCTATTGCTTCAACCGTCCGTGTCCCTGCCTGCTGTCTCGGACTGCATCGCACCGGAGGTTCCTCTGCATTCCCGGTCCGACGCAGCCGCACATGGCAGCCACGATAAAGGAGAGCCATCATCATAAACACCCAGGATGACGCGTCGATGTGAGGTTTCTCGCACCGGCGCGCGCGCGACTATGTTAATTAAGGTACTGACCCTCTGTTCCTGCGTGGATATTGTGGCGTGGACCTTGAGGGCAAGCCGTCTTCAGCTCCTATCCGCCAACCACTGCGACAGTCGTATCTGAACGGCCGCCACACGGGGTGGTGCTGTCTGTCGACGAGGATTACGCCATTTACTCCCGGACTGTACCTATGCATTTCCCCGGACACTTAGTCTCCACCGTCGTTCCAGAGTTCTCTTTGCCGTAGGGTAACATATAAAGAGGGAAGCATGTGGGAATCCTCGGGACCCATGACCACTGTCAAGCAAGTTGGGGAGACTGGAACCCTTCGTTTCGTGGACTGCGCACGGAAATCGCAAGCGCGATTAGCCTCCCCGAGTGTGTCGCGTGAGATTACTTTGACATCGCCCGAGTGTCTTCAGTCGCCAGCGTTGCACGTCAAAGCAGCCATGCGCATTCTTGGGGTGGTTGCTCCAAAGCACTCGCGCCTTAACGACGATCGGAGTGCCCTATACGTCCTGTGACGACCAAAACAACGGCTCATTCAGAAACAACAGCATCCGCCACCCTCCATGGAAGCGGTAGCGACCGTGAACTGTTTCGTGGAGGGAGCGCGAAGGAAATCCGTTTCAAGATTGCCTCGATAGCGGAGTTCAGTTAACTGTACGACACCTCTGATTGTTCGCAGCAAGGTCATCGAATTCTCTTGTTTAAGGAACTAGGGAACAAGAATATTTTCCAATGTGGACCTTGGCTGCAGTGAGAGGTGGGTTGGCGTGTACTGACGTCTGCTGATATGTGTGCTCTGACTAGGGTCTGACCACTCTTGTAGTTATAAAAACAATGCAAAACAAAACCTCTTTTTCTTTCGATCCTACTCCCCGGCGTACCTATCCTTATAGCTCGAAGGAGACTTTGCCTAAACGCTACCCGGAATCAAAATACCAGCAAGCGGTGCATGTGGAAGTCTCTGCGGGCACTCCCGTTTTCCTGCGCTGGGTTAGTCAATCGCATTTTTGCCGTGGTAGTCGCCGCGGCCGCCCGTATGCCCAGCTGGTAAGTCCCAAAACCCCTTCATTACGAAGCATATTATTCTCTTCGATGGTATCCTCAATGATGTCACCCATATAACCAGCTGGCCTGGTCGAAGTGTTAGTTGCAATCGTTATAGATGCTTTTCGAGTGTACACATGGTTGTCGCCTATTGTCTCCTCCGGCTTGCACCGCACATCGGTTGATGGGCAGGCGACCACCAACCACAGGGCTCAGTGTGCCGATAGAGAGTGCTGTTGGCAACCCCCCCCCTTATTACGACAAGATAAAGATGTTAGGGTAGCATAGGCCAATGAAAACTAACTACAGTAGTCTTGGCATTATTAGATATCAGGTATTATTAGCATTAGGTCTTATGCATGCTCTTTTTGCTTTAAAAAACAACTTCTTGAGTGTTACATGTTAAAAGCACAATATGATTATTAACAGGCTTCTGGGGTTTTACTTGCCAAACCCATGATTTGATTGTATCGAAACCTGTAGTGGGAGAATCCGAAAAAAAACAGTAACCTTTTATTACTTCAAACCCCGATATTTCGAAATATCAGTTAAGTCGAAATTTTTTCCTTGGTCAGTGTCATGTCTATGTATACTTCACCACTCATCCCAAAATGCTTTTGCATTGTCCTCCACAGCTTTCGAAACTTTGTTTGCAGAATGTCGGGACGAATCATCACCGTAAAATTTCTATACTTTTCGCGCAGCTGTGATATCGCCGAAATGTAATAAGATTGCACGTTTATAGCAAACTCCGTTTCATTCTATGCTACTCTTATCATCCACTGTTCAAGGTCGACTGCGATTTTATTGATAATCTTGGCTGAGTGTTCCTCTAACCCCTGAAAAAGCAGGATGAGCACAAGTAGGTACGCGTGACTTCCGCAACATGCATGCTCACGTGCACGCGCAGAGTTGTCAGCTTTGCTTATTCGATGTGCTCTGAGAGCGGATCTGTGCGCTAGGCCATGCTGCGCACTGCGCCCGAATGTTTTGTGCGACATTGGCGTTTTCTTGATTAACAAGTTCAGGGCCGCGATTTTGTAGCAGTACCTTTTCCTATGATATTCCTTATCGTCCTTCCTTAGTTGTGACAGTGATGCTCCGCCCACGCGATCAATACGCGATCCAAAAGCGGTGGATGAAAGAATGGCATATAATCCGGCGGAGGGCATGGCTACAAATCTCAGCCCTGGGGTGCTATGCAGGATGCGCCGAGTTTGGTGAAACTCGGGATCTTCACGAGCTCTGGCGACACCCCAAGTTGAAAGCACGAATGGTACCGAGACACAGTTTGTCTTTCGACAAGCCTCCAGTTTCATTGGTTCATCTAGATTCACTCAGGCTGGCTATCATTCCTTGGGCGTTGCCTTCTGGGCGGTCGACAAACTGGGGCTCACGTGATCATACCGTCGGTGCATGGTCGTGCCTTCTTTCACTTGTTTGTCGTTCCACCGAGTGCATTACATGCACAAGCGAGTTATAAAACAAACGCATTTAGTACGATATTATTAGTTAGTTTGACGTTGTTTAGAAGCATTTTAAAGCTTACAACATGTACACTGAATGTGCATTAGACTAATTTGTAATTTAGTACGCTTAGCATTATACCACGAGGGGACGCTGTGGTGGCGTCATCACATCGATTCACCGGGCGAGCATGGCGGCTAAGCATCGGAGGCGCCCAGTGTAAACAAACTCGTACAACGAGCTTGCAGTGCGCGACGTAGTGATCAGGCTCGACGATGACCACTATTTCTTGGATATTTCTGTTGCTCCGTGAGCAATCTTTCCGTGCACCCCAAAAGACTGCCAATAGCTTCGGCAATTTTACAGATCGCAACGCGCACCTACTATTCCCGGCGCAGTGCTGAAGAAACATGTAGTCCGGTGCTGCTTCGGAGAATGCACTGAGTTCCTCCACTCTGCGTGACTGCGAGCGTCACGAATATTACATAGTGTGTGCAAAAGGAAGACGGCCTACATAGCTACGATGCGACAAGGAGGTGGTACCGACGATGGATCTTGCTACCAACACAGTGAAGGAGACATCGACAAGCTGCAGATAAGTATGTTTCTACTGTTTCATATTTAGCATAAAAAGAGTGCACGGATTAAGTCACTTTCGTAGTAACGAATTGAATGCCCAGCAGTTTAAAGAAGGCAGTGAGAACCAATGAGTGTTCGTGCTCTTACATGCAAGTGGGCCCGCGAAAATGTGGAAAAGATGAAGGTGACCTTCACTAACTTGGTGAGATAACAGAAATTCATGAGTGACATTAAGCCCGCAAAATTTATGGAAGAGTATCTTTATCCAGGTGAAATATCAATAGCAGGTACTGATATAAAGCAGGAAACTTATACAAAAATTTCATGGGTTGAACAGCACATGGAAGGCATTACCGAATCGTGATCGCCACGTTACCAATATCCTTGAAAAAAAGTATAGAATCATTGCATTCTACCGGTTATGCAATACGGGACATAAACCTGGAGGTCAACAAAGAAACTTGATATGTCAAGGACTGTGCAGAAAGCGAAGTAACAAAAATTGTTGGAGATAGCATTAAGGCAGGAAGACAGTGGCGTAGTAAACCGTGGCGACCGATATGCTAGTTGAGATTAAGAAAAAAAAAATCGGCAGGCAGGCCATGCACGCATTCGAGCACTTGTTGCCCATTCATAACAGGTGATTACATAAGCGTGACAGAATGGATGTCAAGGAGAGAGAACTACAGCCGAGGATGGTAGAAAATTGCATAATGGGACAAAAATATGATGTTTGTAGGCGTAGGATGCAATCAGCTCGTATAATACAGTATTGTAGGGTGAGGCATTTTTTTTTGCAGCGAACAAAAATAGGTGTGTGGTGCTGACAGTAGAGACTCGTGAAGGTGCGGGGCCACGTCAGCTGCTGGCACACTAATCAACATGACAATTGGCTCTGAAAAAGAAAACCCCAGTTATGAAAAATAAAGCAACGTTGTCCCAACGCATTGTTTTATTATGCATACTACACTAGAGGCTTCCACAGTTAAGGGCACTTAGGACTAATAGTGCAACGAAAATTTTTCTTTGTAAATAATGGTTTGTATGCGGCTGATTCATTCCAATACACTTTTTTGCAGCAAAATATTCTGCTGCTGGGGGCACTCAACCGCCCGGGGGCAGTAGGCGAGCACCAGGAACGTGCTCTTGAGTGTGGCAGAGGTCCAGAGGGCTGCTCTGCAACAGTAGTATCGGTGCCCTCACTTCTCTCCTGTCGAGCACACAAAAGGCACCTTATAAAGGAGCTTTCAGTTTAATAATTTGTTTATTATTCAAGAACATGAATAAAATTATTGCAGTAAACATTGTGCTGTGTATATTAGGAGACTTGCAACATGCACTTTGTGTCACTTCAAAATAGGCAAAAACGTAAGCCAACCTGTGCCACTCTTTGACCATGTAAATAATAAATACACTATTGCAGCATACACGTCATTATGGTGTTTGTTCTTTTTATGTGCAAGAATACAGTGCGTGTTGATTAGCCACAAGATGAACGGTGTGTGTAATTCACTATGAAGACAGGAAACAGCAGGAGCTTAATAATGCTATCACCTACAGACTGTGCATATGACTGCAACACTCCCCGATTCAAATGTGCCATTACATGCATGTTCGATACTACATATTCTTTAACATTGTCTTTTAATTGCATGCACTATATTTCACACATCTTAAGCGCTTGCACAGCACACTTCTGAAGTATCCATTTCATAGGCCAAATAATTGTACACTTTGTCATTTTGTGTCTTATGAAAAGCAGCATCCTTTACAGTCGGCTAAAACTTCAGAAGACAGGAGAGGCCCCGCCCAGATGACCAAAGCGCAGCAGCCGATTGCCTCCACGTCTAAAGAAATAGTCCCTCTTCAACGAGCAGGTTGGAGACGGACTATCTGTCCGGCGGCACGATGTCAGTCTAGAGTGCATGCCCATTGGTGCAGGCTTGTGTTCACTTGCCTTAAAGTGCAGATTCCGCAGCCTCCTAAAGTTGTATCCGACTATAGAAACACGTAATGCCTTGCACCAGTTGCATAGACTTCTGCAACTTGATAGCACACAATGATCAGGAGCAGAAATCTATAAAGGCATCCAAGCAAAGCTGGCTGGCCACACTTCCATTATGAGGGGCTGTAAAAAGGTCTCGCCAAATATTCCCATGACGTCCTTGAAAAAGAGGTGGTGTTTGGCACTTCTTTAGAATCAAAAACAGATTACAGTGAATGTTGTGTAGCATATCAAAACAAACTGAGCTTGGTTATCTGCACAGCATGTAATGGGAGGTTGTGCTTCACATAGGAAACAAACTGCTCTGTCCAGTACATTTTTGAGGCCAGTATGGCACCTATTATGTCAACGGTGTCTATATACAAATTACACTTTTCACAGGCCATTGATTTCAACATTATTTTCGTGTGATGGTTCTTTCAATCAGTGCTTGTATTACATGAGCAGGTGGATTTGAAAGGAAAGCTTTGTTTGCAAACCTTCCGACTTCCATAATGGTGTGGCAAGGCACTGGCATGTTGTCAAATAGCTCACACTTCCTCGGTCCTGCACTAAAGAAGCCCAATGCTCTATTTGAAGTTGGATCGCACAACAATTCAACGGCACACAAAGTAGAGTAACACACACAGCAAAGCATTCTGCTGTGTGTTTTTCTCATCTTTGTGTCCCGTCGAACTGCTGTGCAATTAAACTTCAAGCTTCTATACCAATACACCGTCTTCAACATCACCAATGCTCTAGTTATTAGGGCACAATGGTGCACATCTTTGAAATTTCCCAACACAAATTAGCTTTCCAAAAAACCACAAATGTTACATTTTGCAGCACAGGTGTATGTATGCACGTGCCATATTCTTTACCACTAAATTCACAGGAATCAAAGAGGCAAGCATTAACCAGCCTTGCTGCTGCCGTTACCATTATCATTATAACACCAATGGAAAGACAATGCCACGTTTCGGTAAAGGGAGTGCCGGAGGGAAAGGTGTGACAGCGAGGGCTTACAATAAAAATAACGGTTACGAGACATGTTCAATTCCAATATATGCTGCATGTCGCTCAGCCTACTCTGGCATTGCGGCAAGGGTTTACTCGTTTGAGCATATCACGTTTTGTGTAATCATTGCTCTAAAGCTGTACAAAGGGTCTATTTTCTCTGCAATTTTTATTTTTATCATGGTGGGTTAAAGACCCACTTTTCATAGGCATCTGCACCACATTTCTTCCGATATGTAATTTTGCCTTGGTGGTTCATGACATCTTCACATACAGGGAGTTCTGCAGAGCATTGGATGTGCATTGTTCTACTGCTTAAGAATTAGAGCCCCATTATGAGACGAAAATATACAATTTATCCATCCAGAATAACGCCGCCCCCACCCCAAAAAAAAGAAGATACACTGAAACTCTGGCACATGCATCGACTGTAAACAGAGCAAACAATCTGAAGTATTTTCTTCATGCAAGCCAACACACTAAGATTCTCAAAGCATTTTCATTTCGCCACAAATGCATAGGCACAACCGGCTTGGCGCAACATCCACATCTCGCGCTGCAACAAATTGTGCAATGCCTCGCTGTTTCATAGTGCGGCCGATAGATTACACATGACCAAAATTCAGCATTGTGCATACTAAGTAACTTCACCAATGAAGAACCCCAAGTTTTTTATGGTATTAGGATTCATAGGTTACTTCACACAATTTCTGATATCCATCTATCCATTTATACTTGATTTCTTTCCCAGGAAAGTGAGCCATATGGAAGGCACCCTAACAGACAAGTAGAACAATCGGCAAAAAGTCATCAACCAGCGAAAAAGTCAGTATTATAAGCAGCCGCATGTGAGATGTCGCTAACACAAAATTTAAGTCGGCAAATCAGAAGTCACAAATTTGGCAATATGGAGTGTCTAAACATTGCTTCAATGTTAATCACAGTAACGCTGACATTCAAGGCGCCTTAACTCCTACGTACGCTCCGTCGACACACCCGACTACGTTCGTAATGTTCCCACGAAGTAGGAAGCATTATTTTATATATGCCCGCTCAGCTGCAGTATCCTGGAAAGCTAGCCACCGTTTACGCACTGCCGCATCGATAAGCGCGTCAGACACATCTCTGACACAGTTGCTAACAGTAGTTTGATGGCATCCAATGTAACGCTCGGCGCCGACGCTTCCCTAAAAACTCCCAGTCCCGTAGAAACGGAGGGCACAGATGACTTGCTCTACTACGGTGAGCGAATGAAGCCCGCCACGCTGTCTCCGCAGACGAGAGTCTTCGCCTAGCTCGTCACACAGCCAGCGCACTGATGTCTTCGACAGGCGAAAATGACGCTGAAACTCCCCGTCGGTCATGTAGGTGAACGGGTCCGGACGGTCATACTGACGCTTGCTGCCGCTGGATGCAATGAAACAGGCTGCTGCTGCCACCGCCATGTTCCCGAGTTGAACTCGGAGGGGGTTTCGCGATGTACGAGTTTAGCACGACTTCGCTTGTCAATCAAAACCAGAGGTCACGCCCAGCGCGAGGCATGTAACTCTTGTGCACGCACCCACTACAGTTAAGCCACGCCCAACTTATCTTCCGGCAACAGCGACGCGGTGTCGAGCTGAGAGGCATCAACAATCTTGACCGCCGACATAAAACACGCACAACAAACTGTCATCGCTGATGTACTGAGCACCACTATCAAAAACAAAGCGTTGACTGTCGCTGGCTTATGCACACATCTTCTCGGGCTGAGATGGCCGCACAACACGGTTTCATTGCCTGCATTATGGCGCGTAGCGCACAGTAAATCATTATCGGCACGTCACTGTAGCTGCTTGCAAGGCGTCGATGCGCCGAGGGGGACGACGATGCTGAGGAGTGCGTATTGCAGCAGTCGTTTGAGATGCCTGCTCTGTCATCGGCGATGAAACGGAGCCACAGCGTCGTAAACACGATCAGCGTCCGAGAACCGCTCGCTCTTCTAGATCCAGTGCAATGGCATTTCTTCATCACAAGCACTGCGCACTCAACAGTTCCAACACCTCTCTCCGTTCGAAATCTGATTTCATAACTGCACACAAGAGCCCTCACCTGCCAAAATGCGACTGCTGAGGTGTAGTTACGATATCCTCCTGCGATCGCTGCTGGCTCCAGCAGACGTAATCCGCAAGCACCTTCCACTACAGAACACACTCGTATACTGCGTACATGCGCTCAGAGGCACCTTCACTGGGCAAGCAATGACAATGTGATGAATTGTGTCGCTGGGGAAGCACGCACTTTTCGCAATGTATCGCAGAGGCTTCGCGCACAAAGATAAACTGCTACGTTTTTACTGATCTGCGTCACTACGCACTCTAAAATAACATACCGCCATGTTACAGCGACAGCCGTTGTGTCGTTTTTAGTCGGTAAAGCGGGGGCCTTAATAGCCTAGTGAAGCGCCTGCGATGAACAGCCGTACCGCGGCGCTGCGTTTCTATTCCCCTAATAGAGAAAGCACTGCAGCGCCCCTAGGCGACTTATCACCGTATGAATGCACTCGTGCGTGCGACCCGATTCCATGTACCGCTTCTACGCTTTCGCCTCACTGTCGCCACTCACGGCAAGAAGTGCAAAATTTAATAATTTGCTCGATCTCCGTTTGTCATCACAAATTTCTAGCGTTGAAAACGAAAAACAGATACTTAAAGAAATAAGAATGTTCGTTATTTTATTTGTTGTATTTTAACGTATTCGTTTGAGTGAAAGTGTAGGTGCAATGATGCGCCGCATGTACCCTGTTCGCATTCGAAGGAGGAAAGACAGATAGTGCTCGAAAGAGGAGGCACGCCCTTGACGCGCCCGGGAAAAGCGTGGCAAGCGGCTCACGGCAAATGTGCAGACAGACAGCGGGACAGTCACGGTATCGCTAAGTTGCGATAATCCGTTGATAACAATACGCGGCGCTGGCGCGTGTCGTTGTGCAGCCTTCTGCGCTTGAAACGTGGAAGCAGCGTGCCACACAGGGTGCGCTCATGTTGTCATACGCGGCTTTTTGTCCACATATTTTTTTGCCTGTACCTGCGGCGCGTTCCGCGCTATCTCCGTTCACTGACTGCCGTCGAGCAAACTCGGGTAAAACTGGGGTGAACGAGAAACTCGGCGCATCCTGCATAGCACCCCTGGAGCAGTATTGCTAACCGATTATTTTCGGGGATACGAGCACTTTCGCAATATTTCGCAAGACTAGGCTTTGCACATCTCTGTGTTTACGCACAGCAGTGCTTGCTTGGCTCTGTGCGAGGGCCACTGTTTCCCGCAGATGCCCGATGGCGTTGGTACCAAGATGTACAGTATATCGCAGAAGTGATCTACTAAAGATGCCGTTCATGGTATATTTAGCATTGTGCGAAATTTAGCGGCTACTGACAGGTACTTTGAATGCTTTATGCGACCTTCGTACGGCCAGGGCCTTATATTTTTGTGAATTCGTTTACCTCAAAATTTTACATATTTCGAAATGTGCCCCAGTTTTGGGACTTTGAGCAACGTGGTATTGCTGTAATTTTCCCATCTGGTGTCCTTTAACCTGCACCCAATGAATAGTAAATCGGCCTTTTTGCATATCGCCACCATCTAAATGCAACCGTTGTGACCGGATATTGATCTCGCGCCCTCTTGTTGAGCAGCGCAATGTCAAAGCCTCCACTGCACCCTAGTTTTTACGTTCAAAGCCTCTGCCGCACCCTAGTTTTTACTTTCCAGGTAGGAGGGTTGTTTCTGAATAATTTATTAGTTTGACCTGTCCATGCTGCTTTGTTAACAAAATTTCCGTTTATATTACTTCTTTTGCTTAGATTATGGGGTTTTACGAGCCAAAACCATTTTCTGATTATGAGGCACGCCGTAGTGGAGGACAAAGGAAATTTCGACCACCTGGGGTTATTTACCGTGCACCTAAATCTAAGTACACGGGTGTTTTCGCATTTCGCCCCCATCGAAATGCGGCCGCCGTGGCCGGGATTCGATCCCGCGACCTCGTGCTCAGCAGCCTAACACTATAGCCACTAAGCAACCACGGCGGGTTTCTTTTGCTTCAAGAACAGCAATTGTAGCTATTCAAATAAAGGGTGCATCTTTTTAAATGAGGAAGCATTTTCATGCCCACAAAACGAGAAATATGTCCGTCACGTAGGGCGAATGCCTGGCTCGTATCCCTGTAAGAAAGCAAAAAAAAATGCAATCTCTCATACGCACTTAAGGGAGAGCCTGCAAGCGTTCAGCAAAGCGTAGCGAACAGGCCCAACATCCATTGAAATCCGCCATACAAACCTTTTGTACAGCATACGTTTGAAAAACAATTTTCAAACAAGCATCCGAACTATCAGTGAACCATTTCATACCCCCCTCAATAATTGTTGTGGTGGTTTTGCAATAGCTTCACTCGACATCCAGGTTGATAAGGACCGATAACACTTGATAAGGGTCGGATCATCTTCGATAAGGTTGATGACGACTGATGAGGGTTGATAAGGGTTGAGGTGGTCGAATCAGGTTTCATGACAATAATAACGACACCGGAATGCGTGGAGATGAACAAGTGTCAAAATGCTTACGGATACTTAGACAACTCTCAGAGAAGTTTCTGCGTGGTTTCTTTTTTTTTGAAATACTCTTTTAAGTGGCCTCCTAATTGTTACAGCCCATTCTACCTCCGTAACGCATGTTCCTTTCAAATCATAGGCGCTGCTGGAAGTCGCCTATTTTTATTAAGATTTGTTAACTATCTCCTATGTTCTGAATGGTGAACCATTCTTATCTGCATAAACATAGACAAAACCGCATTTGCATGCCCTATTGTATTGCTTGAGTTGAAAAAAATGTCGACTTTTCCTTAATTTTACAGGTACCCTGCAAGCTCTCATGCAAGCAAGGCATTCCAATGGCCTTCTGTCAACAGACTGGGGGCCCTATAGCGTAAAACTATCCAAATATGTTTTTATTCCAATCTCTTGACGTCAAACTTTGTGTAACCACCTACGCAAGCATCAGCTGGTTATTCGCAAGGTTATCTGAACAGACCAACCAAACGCTCTACTCGTTCATAGGAGTTCACTTTTGTTTGCATGAATAACGAATAATATTACCTACATTGAGCAGCTTGACTTGTCTAATTGGCTCACAAGAGGAGAGGAGCATGCGCAAGTGCGGAGGGATTCGATGGGGCTGAGCCACTGCAATGAAAATTAATAACCGGATGAAGAGGGTGGTGCCGGCGTCGGCGATTTGTCCGCTTTCTCTTGCTTAGCTTGCGGTGGCTCGTCGAAAGTCGCGGCGGCATGTAACGGAAGCTTAAGAATAAAGCTAAAACGGACCGTCAGCAAATTATAGTCGGCAGAACGAGGTCGTAAATGTGCCGGAAGTGCTAGCGAACGTTACACGGATACGCAAAATATTTATTACACGCGCATAGACCCATGCTCTCGTGCAGGTGCGAGAAGCCAGTGTCTAAGCGAGTGGCGGCAGCCATCTTTTATTCCTTTCGGAACTGGGCAGCCTGCGGCTATTCAAAAGAAAATTCAGTTTTGTTTGGCCTATAAATGCATCTTTAAAGCATACACGTCACTTCGCCGCGGTGAGTTGTTGCGGTTTTGTGACGCTGCTTGAGAGGTAGGTGATGAGGGGGCAGCCCGAAAACGTCTGACCAATAGCCGACGGGTAATGGCGAAAAGGCGTCAAATCAGAAAAAGACTATTTTTCTATTGTTCAATCAAATCTTGCATAATGCGTCTGTACACGTTTCATCAGATGGGGCTCTATTACGATTTTCGTTACGTCGCGTGACCGACAGGTGAAGTGGGGGTGGTCCAAAAAATTTTTGACCAATCGAGGAGGGCTGATTGGTGAATTGGAATAGAAAGGTTTGGATTAGTTTTCCGTTATAGCGCCTTGAGTGAATCTTGAATGAAATACCATAAGAAGGCCCGAAAAACAATGCTTTTGTGATGGGTGGCATGCTGTTGAATAAATCTTAGAGCTTTAGGATCATGGAAAGCTGAAATGAATGCATAGAAAACATTACGTAAAGCATAATTATTACTTTGATTGTGCAAGGTAATATTGTGTAAGGTAATGTGTAAGGTAATGTAAGTGCAAGCACTTACATTACCTTAGATTTTCCATTGAAAATCATGCGTTACTGCAGATTTGTTAACAAACCGTTCCAGCAACCCTACACTGCAGCAAGATGAGCTAAAGTGATCAAGCATGTAGTGCCCTTATAACAATTACATTTGCATACTTGAAGTAAATGTGAAAATAAGATCGCAATCTTTTTTATGGGTGCAACTCGTAGGGAATACACGGAGGACGCACTCGTAGGTCGAACAAAAGTTGCTCGTGATGTATAGCGTAAGCGTTGGTTATGTTAGTCAATTTATCTCGAACATTCTGTTCATCGTGGAGCCAAGCAGCCTATCAGGTAAACCTATGTGTCACGAGTGGCATTCTTGGAGCAACCATTACTCCAATCTACGTGTCTGTAAGACTGATTGCAGATGCATGAGTGAACCAAAAGATTTAATGGTTGCATGGTTCTGAGGTTGCGTTTCCGAATGGGAAAGCAGATAGGTCCGCGCAGGTGTAAGCAGGACAGGACTCAATGGCATCCTACAGGACTGGGTTGAACAGGGCTCGACTGAGGTGGAATAAATGGGTCAAGATTCAAAAAAACTAAACATAGGTAAAAAGGACTGGGCCAACAGGATCAAGTGGAACTGAACTAAACAGCTTCAAATTCGGACAAACTGAACCTGGTTGAAAGGGGTCCCGCTCCATAATCCTATTTGATGAAACACGTTGGACAACAAATATGATTTTGTAATAGGGTAAAGCCATACGTCTGCGACTAGTAGGTGGTCCTCCTGCAATACCTTGTCTGGCTGTATTGAAGTTTGGCTTGAGTATGCTTCGTCATCAATGCAGTTCCCGTGTCGGTTATTAGGAATTCTGGGCCACCATGACGTAACAGCTTCTCGACGAAGCATTTGGCCATTTCGGCCGTGGTACCTTTGGGTAGGATTTTTGTTTCCACGAACCGGGTAACGTAGGTGATATCTACGACAATGTGCTTGCTTCTGGCTGTTGACGACAGAACTGGCCCCAACAAGTCCATTCCACTCTGCTGGAATGGTCAGCAAGGTAACTCCACTGGCTGCAGCAATCTCGGTGGCCTTGTTTTGGGTGGCTTTTGGCGATTGCGTCCTCGATGTGTACTCGCGTACTGGGCAACGTCGTAAGTGCGCCGTGGCCATCAATACTTCTTTATCCTCGACATGTCCTGCCTGCATTCTATGCAAGCTATCTCCATTCATGCAAGTAGGCATTGTAGCAGTTGTGAGTCTCCACCCTGTTACAATATTTTTCACTTTACATCAGTACCGCTATACCACATAGCTTGTAGTTGTTTGAGTCTATTGATGTTCTGTCGATAAAAAAAACATAAAATTTCACACATAGGGCTAAATTGTCTGCTTGTTCTTGCAATGGCGTTTGCTGGTGATTGCAACGTTGCTCATCACATTATAATATTTTCATCAGTATCAGAGAAAACATTTTCTTTGGTCTTGTTACTTTAACAGGGATAATTAAGCATCAAGCCCTAATTGCACAGCTGTTCTGATGTATTCTTAATGCTCTGGGTCCAGTGTTATGTGTTCTGTTTTATCTTATGCATTTGGTCAGCGCAGCCGGCAGTCTTCTATTCGTTCTGCTTGGCATTGTTCACACCAGAATACGCTCAACCAGCAAGTGCAAATTTTAATGCTAGCAAGAATACTTCGATTACTTGGCCAATGACTTAAAATCATTATATGAAATCCTAAAAGTATTGTGGACAAAAAATACTAGTGTCTAGAATCATCATATGCACTGTAACTCTTATGGTCCTAAATTGGGTATGCAAGTATCTATAGCTAAGCGTACATATGCATCAGGGGCGTAGACAGGGGGGGGGGGGCTTATGGGGCTTCAGCACCCCCCCCCCCGAAATTTTTTCGTGCTGTCATGCACCGCCGACCAAAACAACTCCCGGCGCAGGAAATCATGCTCGATTTTGTTTAGACTGTCCTGAATTCACGCTCGAAAAGACATTTTAGCGCGAACATTGCGAAATCGGGCTGGATTTCGCGGAAATGCCCATGCATCGGGAGTCACATATCGTAACGCAAGGAGCCCCACCGAGCACAAAATTTCAAGGGCGTTTTGATGGCGAGCGGGCTCGTCTCGGCATCTCGTGGAGGCCGCGGAATCTACGGAGCGCTTGGATTTCAATTCTGAAACCTTGTGGGTATAAAGTTCTCATAACATTTTGTTGCGAAAGGTGCATTGACATTTCCAAAGTCGTGCTTTAGATTTTCAATTCCGGAACTTTGTGGGTTTAATGCTGTTGTGAACATTTGACGCCAAAGGTGCATCGACCTTTCTAAAGTCGTACATCTGGCCATGCAACGAGACAAGCCAAATCAACAAACTATCAGACAAGTTGACAAAGCACGCAGCGAGGTCCGATGAGACAAAGCGTTGTGGTGGTTCATTTGTGCCTTCAGGTCACAGAAAAAAATATGAATTTTTTTTCACCTGCGACAGAGCATCCATGTCAAGACACTAAAGCCACCATTGTAACTAAGTTCTTATTTATTCTTCTACCTAGATTTTTAGTCGCGAGGATACATTAAGCCTCTTTCTCATCTTTTTTTTTTGTTCTCGCAACCCGCGGGCTGCCGATCCAGCCAGAGCGCATGTGTTTTTCTCGTGCTGCATCGACAACCGCGCGGCGCACTTGGATGCGCCTTCGTTTTTCTCTGGCCGACTGCATTTTCGCCTGGCAGAGTTTTGGTCGCTTTCTTGCTAGCAGACGAGAAAAAGAAACAATGCATAGTCGCTCGCCGCCAGCACTGCGGGGACTCGACGGATTGCAACGCGTTCGCTTGCGTGCGCAAGGGAGAAAAGCGGGGAGGAAGCGCGCTGCCTTCTGTCGCACGCGATACATTTTGGGAGTGGAGGGAGGGGGGGGGTGCTGTGATCTGTGAATCTGTGGTTGCGTAACCTGTTTATTTGCCTTGTTTGACGCATTATATATAGTGACTTTTTCTTAGGTACGTAGATTTATTGGAGACTTATACGTATATTTAAACATCTTATGGCGAGGTTTTCTGTATATGCGCAGTGAACTTTGTTTCCAGTGGCAATTTTTGCCCTGTATCACGCTGTATCTTCACCTTTGTATATTCCATTGTATCTTCGCATTTCTAATGTACGAAGGCGAGTCAAATGAAAGTGAGACAACCCGCCGCGCGCAATAATGGTTCGGTTCATTATTTTCGAGGCATGCGCGTAGCACATACGGATCTCATTTACAAGTGACATGCAGAGGTGAGGTTAAATGTTCTTTAATGTTCTCATACACTGGGTTGAACAGCGTTGCGTGACATGATGGACACTCCAAAAGTTGAACAGCTTGGTGTCGTGAGGTTTTTGACAAATGAAGATGTTTCCCAAAAAGAAATTATTCGCCGTATGGCTGCCGTATGCGTTGAACATTGCGTTTCATTGGCCACTGTGAAGCGTTGTAGCACACTGTTCAAAGAAGGACATGAAAGTTGCAAAGACGATCCATGGCCGGGCCAAAGCTACAGTGCAATCATCCCCAACACAATTGAAAATGCCGTGGTTGCTCAGTGGCTATGGTGTTGGGCTGCTGAGCACGAGGTCGCGGGATTGAATCCCGGTCCCGGCGGCTGCATTTCGATGGAGGCGAAATGCGAAAACAACCGTGTACTTACATTTAAGTGCGCGTCAAAGAACACCAGATGAGGGTGACGACATTTTGTCTGCAATTGTGACCGGGGATGACTCATGGTGCCGCTATACTAGCCTGAAACACTACGGCAAAGCTTACAGTGGAAGCATTTGAATTCACCATTCTCAAGGAAAACAAAGGCCATCATTTCTGCCGGAAAAGTGTTGACTTCTTTTTAGATCGTTAGGGGCCATTATTGATAGAATTTTCTAAACCTGGAGATACTCTAAATCGTTTCAGATATTGTGAAAGGTCGGATCGGCTGCGTTTCGCAATCAAGAACAAACGACGTGGAAAATTGAGCATTGGGAGCATGTTGCTTCACAACATTGCCCGTTCCTACGTCCCCGATGTGGTTAATACGAAACTGGCAAAGTTCAAGTGGGAAACGTTGCAACACCCCTCATGCAGCCCAGGCCTGTTGCCTTGCGTCTTCCACATTTGGTAAAATTTGAAAAAGCTGCTCAAGGGAACCAGATTCGTGTCGGAAGATGACGTGTAGTCATTTACAGATTTTTGAGGCAGCAACCCAAGGAGTTTTATGAGACGGGAATTACGCGACACGTTAGTAGGACAAGTGTCTAAATACTCATGGTGACTACTTTTAAATAAAGTACCCCGTTTATCATATATTCGCATTGGCTCACTTTCATTTGACTCGCCCTCGTATATTTTGCAGAACTCCTGCTTTTTTACATGTGCTCTCTGTTAGGACTATTATTTCGGAGCAATTGCTCGCAATACACGAGCGGTGACACCTGCTCCTGCGCAATACATTCTAACGAAGGACAGCGTCATTGAGATTTTCCCCTGATCGTTGCATATGTACGAAAATGTTAACAAGGTTGTTGAATGACAGCTATATATATATATATATATATATATATATATATCCCTCGACTAATTCTATAAGGAGGAGGCCGAGCTGCAAAGTGAGCCCCCCACGAACGAAATTTCTGGCTACGCCACTGATATGCATGTACCCTACATTCATGAGCTTGAGTTTTAGCTAGGTCAAACAGCCGATATTGCGTCTGCTGAAGTCAAATTTACTATTTGAGCATCAGCTCTTTTTTAGGTATGGTGCGCTTACGCTCACTTCTACAATATGTTAGGCACCGTAGCCTTGTGGCAGCTGAAGTATTGCATCTATGTAGGAGCTAGCTTGCACTCAATATAGCTGCAATATTCGGACAAATACGTATCACCGCATTTGTGCATTTTATGAGGACCAGTCGTGTTTCCTAGGTAAAATTCTTAGCCTCGTTTTGATATCGGTGATCAATTCGCATAACTTTTCAGGGAAAGTTTACATAGGAAAGAAAGGCAGATATTGAAACATGACAGCTCCTAGCAACCGACTCTTTCTTTTGATAAACGAAGCTAAATAAAATAAATCTGGACGCATGCACATATTGTGCACAAGTTCTTCCAGAGCGAGGGAATAAGTTGTGATCCGATGCTATAAAGTCATGATAAAGGGCATTTGCGTTACAAAAAGGAAATTGGTATAGAGTAATTATCATGCCATTCATTAAGATAGGATGCTTTTTCAAGCATTGATAATGTGGGCTACCTCACACATGTCATATTTCTGTGGTATGCCTCACTAATTTCTCCTGTCAATTTTTTATCATAGGTGAAAGCCTGTGAACGACCTTGATTTGGCCTGAGGCCCTATCGCCGCAATGCCGAGCCAAGTCGGACGAATATAATGGTCTTTGGAGTGAAATATGGTGATTTGTGGTAGATATCTAGAGAACGGCCAGTCTTCCATGTGCACATTTGGCCACATGTGAAAGGAATACAGTACGCCGCCTCTGACAAAAATAGACAAATTTGGTGGTGGTATCTTTGAGGAAGTAAACCATGCTTGCCTGCTCGCCTTTCTCAATTCACTTGTGGACTCTTTTGCATATGCTGCCCTCAATATGTTTCGCTACAGATACGTGTGTATAGCAGTCCGAGCACGCCCTAGCCAGTACTTGTACAACACCACGCCCCAGTCATACAACTAATGCAGAAAGAGGTCACTGACGTATGCCTTTTGTTCGTTCGCTACCTCTGGAGCCTGCGCCCTTGATCTCCACTCTAGTCGTTGCTACCGGGTCACCTCGTCGACCAACTTATTATTCCGCGTTGCCACCCGTTCGGCCACCACCAGTGATGACCGAACGGGCGCCGACCAGTGTCCCTGTTTTCGAATGCATGGCGCACTGCGGGTAATCAGTCCATTTGTTACTCTTGTGGTTATGCAGGGCATGTGAGGCGCTTCGGTCGCCGTCGCCCTCCTGTTCAAACATCAGCCATGCGAGTGTCTGCATACTGTCCTAGACGCTTTAAAGGCATAGAACGACTAGAACAATCCTCTTCGCCCGAGTGCCTGCCCTCAGCTCTCAGCTAGCCACTCATCTGTATTACTTCGAAGTTTCTCTCTATCACCTATGCGCCGCAGACCCTGCCGTTCTGACGCTGAAAATTAAATGCTGCAGTTCCTGTGGCGCGAACTGCGTGGTCATGCAAAATTTCAAGTCCTCTAATTTCTCCAGGAAACCTCATTGATGTTTTTGATAACGGCTTTCGTAACTTAATACTTCTGGCCACTGTTCCTGCCGTTTCAGTGATAGATATGGAACTTTGCCGCTGGCTTAGGAAGCTTACCACGACGCCAAATTGATTGCGCCTCCGTACCGCGCGCACACACCCTATCCAGCTGTCCGCCGCTTGCACAGCCAGCTTCCTAATTCCATATGATGTGTATCCCATGGAGTTTCTTGTGCTACCAACCTGATCGCATGATGTCATCCTCGGTTGGTATTCTCTCTCTTGCCATCATGCTGTTATTCACTGTGCTCATGGCAAGGTGGCGTTTTCTGCGTTGTGTTCTGCTTCGTCTGAACCTACTTTGGAGAAGTTGTTTATCACCCCCGATACGAACATACTACCCAGTTGTACAGCCCTTGCCGTCGTCTACGGCGTCGGTGTTGGTGAATTTACAGTTCCATTTACAGCTTCCGAGATTGTTCAAAACCGCACGAATCTCGCGTTGCCGTTTGTCGTTCTCGACGTGCCCTACGGCTGTACACCTTTGTTTTTTACGAATGCGTTGACACAGCCCTCCACCTTACTCTGTGGAGAGTGTATAAGTACAATTAGGGCATTTTACGTATCCTCCATCTTCTGTCTTCACGACGTGGAGAACTTGCAACTTTGTGCCCTGAGACATTCTACTGTTACTGGTTTATTGCTCGCCTTTAAGGATGTTTGGCTGCGCCATCGATGAACACCTTGCAGATGCGCACCGCGAGAAACTTCCGCACTTCTGCACCAATTTGCTGGCTTAAAGATTGGCAGAAGACCTCATTAGACAGAATACACACTTTTCTCTACCCGACTGACCCCGGCTCACAAGCGCCTCTGCAAGAGCCCCTTTACCACGTATCCTCTGGTGAGCGTCATGTGATCTCCGAACAAGTCGATGACGTGCTCCAGTGCGGCATCATCATGCCGTCCTGCGGTCCAGGTTCATTACCTGCTCTTCTTGTCAAATAAAAAGACGGCTTGACCCACTTCTGACTCAATTACCGCCAATTAAACAAAGGTACACGCAAAGATGTGTATCTTGTGCCAGAAATTGATGATGCCCTGGACTGCTTGCAAGGAGACCAGTTCCTTTCATCGCTACACTTAAGATCCGGTTATTGACAGGTCCCTATGGCCCCATCCAATCGCCCGAAAACTGCCTTCTCATTCCTGATTTGCTGTATGAATTCAATTTTATGTCCTCCTGCCTATGCAAAAAAAAATGGGAGACATGCCTTTGCTTCGAGGAAGACACTGTCATTCTCCCCCCTAATTTCTATAGCAACCTCCGTTATTTTTAGAAGTAATGAAATGTTCGACCCGCTCAAGACTTCAGCTTAGCATCATAAAGCGCCAATTCGGAGCTGGCAAACTCACCATGCTGGGCCACGTAATCTAGAAGGATGGCGTACTTCCCGATCGGCAGAAACTTCATGCTGTTGCTAACTTCCCGAAATCTACCGCCTTGAAATTGCTTGCAGCTTCTGTGGTCTTTGCTCATACTTTTGCCGCTTTGTGAAGAACTCGACTTTTATAATAGCGCCACTCACCAAGCCGCTCATCGACGATGGCTAGCTATCTGCTTGGTCGCTGGCGTGTGATGAGGCTTCGCAACATTACTTCGTGTTCAGACTTCACCACCCATTCTACGTCACTTCCAACCTACCATTCCAACAGACACACAGATGTCAAGGTGTGTCGGATAGGCGCTGTGAATGCCCAACGAAAGCCGGGGCTTCTCGCAGTACGAGGTAGCATTTGCGAGTGGTTCTCTCACCAAGTGAGAGTGTAAGTACTCATTAACCGGAAAGGAATGTTTGACATTTATTTGGGCGTTGCAGACATTTCGCCCTTACTTGCATGGTCATTCGTTTAATATCGCCACCTGTCCCCATTCGCTCTATTGGCTGGCTTCATGATTACATCGCGCTTAGTGTTACACTGACGAACATAAAGGACAAGACACGTACGTACGTGGCGCAACCTACCAACTGTTTAATACTGTTATAGAACACGCTTATATACAAGCGCGTGTGTCGCGGGGGGAATATGAAAAGATATCACAAGGTGACGACATGTGCTGATACTTTGGGCCGGAAAAAAAATCGTTCACTTGCACCCGTTCACCCTGGCAAACTTGACCTCAGCTTGAATCAGCACGATGAACGGAGTCCCTCCCCCAACTCCTTCTCATGCCACACCTCCTCGTATATAAGCGTGTTCTTTAAAAGTATTAGATAGTTCATAGCTTGCGCCACGTACGTACGTGTCTTGCCCATTATGTTCTTCAATGTAACAATAACCGCACTATAATTATTAACGTCCATCAACTTGCCCTGTTCTGGCTGGCTTCAATGAAGGATCCGTCGGTTCGTGTTTGACGTTGGGAACTACGTTTAGAAGAATTCGACATTTGAGTCATCTACCACTCAGATCGCAAGGATGCCTATAACGATGCAATTTCCTGCTCGCACGTGCGTTCTGACGTTTCGCGTTTTTCCCTTTCCGCATCTTCGTTTGCTAACATCACTATTACTAACATGCCCTCAGAAACGCGCAAGAATCCTTGCATAGCCTCGCTGGTCAACGCTCTCTCCAGGCCTTCGGCGACAGCATCAACACGGCTTTTTCGCACCCTTCGTCGCCAAGTACCTAATTATACGTTCCGATACGCCTTGTGCCGCTCCAACTATCAGCCGCATGGTCGCAAATGATTTCTTGCACCTCGCATTTTACGCTCGGCTCTGTGCAGGCACATCCACGCCGACTCACAAAACGCCCTCGCTGGCTTTTCGGAAACTATGATAGTCCACGCCAGGGATTCTACTGGCGTGAAATGTACTCATACGTCTGCAGGTACGTTCGTTCCTACATTGAGTGTCGACGCCGAAAAATAACTTGTCGCACGCCTGGCCCATTAAAACATTTGCAGTGTCCAGCTCTTCATTTTGATAGATGGTTAGTTTGGTTGGTTAGTTTGGGTTTAATGGCACAAAGGGAACTAAGGCCATGCTGCGCCAGACACAAAACAAATCGAAGCGCAACGTTAGAGCAGGTAAACCTGCATTACATTATTGTTGGTGTAAATAACCAGTGTTTTCTAAAAAGTCGAACAGGTTAGCAAATGGGACTAGAATAGAATAGGCAAATAACTGTACAGGCCCCTTTCTTGCAGCCCTGCGGGCAATCGGCGGATTACTGTGGCCGTCGACCACATGACTCGATACGGCGAAACCACCGCTTTTGCAGAAGCTTCAGCTCGGGGTGTGGCCTTGCTCATCTTGCGCAACTTCGTTCCTCGCCATGGCGCATAAAGTGAGCTGTTCAATGAATGAGGCTGTGCGCTTCTTTCGCAAGTCATCCAAGAGCTTCTCAATGAATGAAATACTATTCATCGCACCACTACAAGCTATCATCCGCCGAATACTGGCTTGACGGAGCGTTTTAACGGAACATACGGTGATATGCTTTCTTTGTACATAGCCTTCCTAGTTTAAAAAGACAACAGGAATTCTTGTCGCAACTACATAAATTTCTGTCGTGACTACAGGAATTTCTGTTGTAGGATAGAAGTTCCTGATCTCTCTGTAGCTGCAACAGGCATTTCTGACGTTACGACAGAAATTCGGATGTCGCAACAGAAACATTCTGTCACGAAGACCAAGAGTTCTGAAGTCCCAACAGAAACGTTCGGTCACGACAACAAGAGTTCAGTAGTCACAGCAACAGCTTTCTATCGTGACAGCGATTCTGACATTACGACAGAAATTCTGTCGTCGCAACAGAATGATTCTCTCGCGACGACGAAGAGTTTTGAAGTCGCAACAGAAACGTTCTGTCGTCACAACAACAGCTTTCTATCGTGACAGCGATTCTGACATTACGACAGAAATTCTGTCGTCGCAACAGAATGATTCTCTCGCGACGACGAAGAGTTTTGAAGTCGCAACAGAAACGTTCTGTCGTCACAACAAAAGTTCTGTAGTCACAACAACAGCTTTCTATCGTGACAGCGATTCTGACGTCGCAACAGGAACTCTCTGTCGGGACTACACAGAAATGTGCCACTTTCTGTCAGAGCGACTTAAGTTCTGACGCCGCGAGAGAAGCGCTTTCCGTCGCAACGCTTTCAAATTGTATGTCAGTGTCGCATCGGTGGCGTACACGGTACTTTTCCCTTGCACAGGGTTCAATCGTGCTTCCCTGAAGCCGGCAGTGCTGATAGCACCGAAACTTGTATATAAGTGGACATAGCCAATTGTCATAATTGTGCCTTGGTGACGAGGCCTTAGCAACGCCATACCGGCCTCATCAAAGTCATACCATCTGCGGGAATGGCAGCGTATTCGTTTTGCTTTATTTGGTAAGATTTGGCCTGTGGACTTACATGTGCCGTTACACTGACACATCAGTTAATTTCCCAGAAATATTACATAAGCTTTTGAGAAGCGAAAACGAAGTCTTGGGTTGTTCCACAAAGTTGCGTGAAAAGCTGTCTCACCCCGGTCTCATTATTCTGGTATAGCGCTGCCGTGAGAAGCCAGTATGCTGTCAGAAAGAACAGTCATCCACGAATGTTTATATAACTATTTTGCATTGAACACACGAATTATATGCGTGCTGAAAAGTGTAAAGAGCGAGAGACAAGTGTCGAAATTAGCAGTAACAATCCTAACAGTCACCGTTGTCTAATTATGCATTTCTGTTTTAACATAGATATCATACAGGAAAGTCGATGTTCTAGCAATCCACGATGTTCCTGTCGATGGTAACAACACTTTTGCTCTGCTAGAGATGCGGCAGTTTACGCGGTGGAGTGACAGCGGATCTTGGCTCTTAAAATGCAAATATAAACATCAGCGCAGACACAGAATACTACTATAGACATGGCCAAAATGTACGTCCAACGACATACTCGGAGTGTGCCTCTCTCACAGTATAGAAATAGAAACGCTCATTGGTCAGGAGAAGTTGGCAAAATTCGACATAAAGTGAATTCATAGCGAGGGCGTAATTTGTCAATGTTCATTTGTGCTGAAGTGTGCGACGTGTTCTTAGCTTCCCGTCTTATGTATTTGCTTCAAGTACCACACTGCTCACGACTTCACCTTCAGGCACTGCATCGCGTATTTGCAAAATTTATTTGGGGTTCGAGCTGTGAATGGATGCGGCGCGACAATCTGTTCCTCCCCCTTGAACGTGGTGGTCTAGGATTAGTACAACTCTTTGTCAGGCAAGCTGTTTCTCGCCTGTTTTTCTTTCGAGACAGTGACCATCCGTTATTGCGTGAAATGCTGCAACTCCGTTTAGTTCATTAGGTTCCTAATATAGTAGTGTCATCAAATGTCAAAGATGTCCCACAGGCTCCATGGGGGTTTCTCAAGGAGGTTGTTGACGCATTTCTTTTCTTGAAAGTTAGATTCAGCCTGGAGTACGTGTTCATTGCCAGTCGAAAAGCAATTTCTGCGGCACTGGTGGAGTCTATTTTCCCAGATGCTTTGTATCGTGCACCTTATTTAAGGCAATCTTTTCAGGATGTACTTAAGCGCATCCGAAAAATGTGTGTACCTCCTGGAGTAAAAACATTTTTCTTTAAATTAGATTCAGGAACACTCCCTGTTAAAACTTGGTTAAATTCAAGGGGTTGCTTTGTGCCGTGGTCAACAAACTCTCGGCTCTGTCGACGTACAGAAACCATAAATCACTGCTTCATAGACTGTAGGGACGCTGTATTTTTGGGACATTCTCCAACAGATGCTTAGAAAGGACATTGGCATGACTGCATATTGAATTAGCTTTCTGCCGTTTAAGGTTACTGGTGGTCCTCCCTATGGCATGTTACTAGTACTTGGCTTATATAGCCTGTGGAGAAGTAGACTGTGTGATCGCCATGCCGAAAGCCCGCGATCTAAAAAATCCTTCTTTCGTGAAAGTGCTGCCTATGTATGAAATGTGTACGCTGTACAGGGCCCTCCTCCAGACTGGATGCACATGTTGGATGCATGTGTGTGTTTTCCCGAGCTTTGAGTCTGCAATTGTGTCAACGTTGTAATACAGCCTTCAGTTTTGTTTTCCATGTAAAAAACAAAACAAAACTTCGGAGTGGTGCAGTGGTAAAATGCTAAGCTCGGAAAGATCAGGTGGCAAGTTCGATTCCCCGCATGCACGTTTTTTTATCATTAACATTTTCCTTTCTTCTACTAACAAATTTACATAGACTTCAAGAGGTCGCTGTCAATCTTTAATTAAATATTGATCAAGAACTGCAGAATTTCCGACTACAGGACGTCGTACTACAGAGTACAGAACGACAGACCTCAGAACTACTGAAACAAGGTCCCAAAATACGACAGACTGAAATTTCCTGTTGTGTTTTAACTGGGTTGGATCATTCCAATTGAGACTTTAGGCATCCTTTTGTTACATAAGCATACAACGCCGCCACACAAACAACCACTTGATTTTCCGCTTTTTTGTGATATATGCACGTGAGTCCTCTTCCACACTGTATAATATATTTAGATACCTCCCAGATGTGTTCGAATACCGCCCAGCGTCAGAACTCGCTTACTGTGCCGAAGGGTACTGCCAACTAGCACGTTCATTTCCATGCGTGACACAATGTCTTCAAAAAGAACACCTTGACCTGGTTAATCCTGCGCCTACCTTCCCTGTTGGCTTGTTCGTGTGGCTTTCAGTTCAACGTCAGACACGTGGTCTCTCCCGCAAATTCGCAGCGTTATATTACGGCCTATATCAAGTAATTCGATGCACGTCACCGGTGAACTACATCATTGAGCATGTGACATCTCCCACCGACAGATATTGCTGTGGTCGCGAAAGAGTCCAAATGAGCCGCTATAAGCCTTACTAAGACCCTCTTGGGCTTGCATCACCTTGAGCCACCAGGATGTCTCCACTTCGCTGCCGGGGCCAATGTAGATGGGTAGCGAGCGAGGCACCATTCAGAGAAGAGGACGAAATCCAGCCACCCGAAGAGCGCGAGATTGCAACTGGCGCACTTAGATCGCGGCTGTTGTGGCATGGCCTCGCTTGTAAATAAACCACCTTATAATAGACTTATGTACACAACCCATCGCCACGTGCTCTCCCGTCCATGGCGTCATTATCAGTGCGCAGGCAAAAAACACGAAACACCATTTAATCTAATGCTACGTTATGAAGCGGCTCGTGTTTTTTGCCTGCGCACTGATAATGACGCCATGGACGGGAGAGCACGTGGCGATGGGTTGTGTACATAAGTGTGTGTATGCCTTCGAATAAAGTTAGTTGTGAGTTCAGCGCTGTCCTGTGTGTTTCCTGCCTTCTGTCATCGTCTTATTGCGCTGCCCCTTCAAGATGTTCAACCAGTACCAACTCGCCCAAATGTCGATCCTTCAACAACAAATAAAATTCAAGGTAATAAAATAAAGAATTGCAACTTAGAAGTCGTCCCACATAATGTTTCAGTTGAAAACGGCAATTCGACTTCATAGAAGTACACTGGAGCATCCAATCTTGCCAGAACGAAGATGTGAATTTACTTTATCAAGTATTGTTTTATACACTTCAAACAGAATTCTAGTGATGTACCCCGTACCGCTTCGTCTGTGCTCATGCGAAATGAAAAACGTAATTAGTGGAATGGTGAGTCATTTTCACTCACACACCTGTCTAAATTACACCAGAGCTGTATACTACTACGAAGTATTCAATTCTGACAAAAATTCTTTTTTGTGAGTGGGGACTCTATAACATAATGTTCCCGCAATCACCTCGCGCCAAATTTGAGTAACCGCCAACGTATGCATTGGGCGATGAGGCGCTGTGTTGCTTCAACTGCCTAATCAAACACCCTCTTTATTTATAGGAAGTCACTTTTCTTTGCTTTAAAAACGAATACAATTACCTAGATGGAGCGGGTTTTGATTTGTAATTGGCTTCCAGGATGCGAGAAGCTGAGAGGGTTTCGATGGAGCCCAACCCTCGCACTGAATATAGACAAACGGATGAAGACGATGGTGCAGGCGTCTACGATTGGTCCACTTTCCCTTACTTAGCTTGCTGTGGCTGGTCGAAAATCGCGGCGGCATAAAAAGAAAGGTTATGAACACCGCCAAAACAGATCCTCAGCGAAAAAGACTTGGCAGATGAAGGTCGTAAACGTTCCGAAACTGCTCGAAAACTTTACACGTCACGCCAATCGCTTTATTATACGCACATAAACCCATGCTCCCCGGCTGGTGTGAGTAGCCAGTGCCTGAGGGATTGGCAGCAGCCATCTTTTATTGCTTTCAGAACGGGGCAGCCTGCACCCATTTACAAAAAATTCGGTTTTTTTCGCATAATAATTCATCTTTAAGGTGTACACGTCTCTTTGACGCGGTGAGTTTTCGCGGTTTTGTGACACCGAGAGACAGGCAGATTAAGTGCGTGCAGCCCGAAAACTTTTGATGAACAGCCCAGGGCTAATGGCAAAAAGGCGTTGAATTCGAAATAATATTTTTCTTTGTTCGGACAAATCATGCAAAATAAGTGTGCAGACGTCAGATCAGATTGCGAGCTATCACGGTTTTCGTGATGTCGCGTGATATAGGGCAAAGAGGGGAGGGCGGATTGCTGATTTCAGAACTGGAATAGAAAAGTTTGGGAGAGCATACACATTATCCTTGCCGAACCTCTACTATTATTATTACTATTTGAAGTATAGGCCTAAATAAGGCAGATCCAACGCGCTATGGTGATTCGTGCACGCGATACGATCTAGAGCCAACAATGCAAAATGATGTAATTGAACGAGACCCGCACTGAATTTTTTTGTGACGAGCGCTTCCTACAGCCACCACGTTGGGCCTCTTATACAATAATTAATAAGTGTGCGACAGTACCATACTGTTGTGTGAGACGCTTAAAGAAGTTCGGTTGCAAACCTGCCACGTAAGATATACTTTTATGGGCACATAGAAAACGCACCCCGGTATTTTCACAGGTTAATAATTGCCAATACAAGCGTAACGGACGAAGTTTTCCGAATTGTTTGCTTGGGACAAGAAACTCCTAAGATTGTTTCATTTTCACTGCTTTAGCCTGCGGTCTCGTCCTCTCGGTAGGGCATGGAATTTTGGGCTGGCGTAACCAGCGTCCAAAGACCCTAAGAGAAATGAAGCCAATACACACACGCGCACGCTCACACGGGAACAGAACCGTATATTTTTATGTGAACCCATCTACGCAAACCTTGACACTACATAACCACATTGACAACATACCCACATCAATGTAACAAGTGTGCAACAGTGCCATATTGTTATGTGAGACGACTAAAGAAGTTCGGTTGCAAATGAAAGAAAGTTTTCTCTTTAGATTCGTATTTCGCAATAATGAAGCCTCGATACGTAGCAAATTATAGGGGCATGACATTGTTTTAGACATGGAACATTCACCGATGCTTCTGTTCCAGGTGCATCTACTTTTGCTGGCCCAGCCGTTGTCTACCGCATCATGTACTACTCAGGAAGCAGTCAGCACGCCAGCAACTAACCGCTCCGTGGAATGCCCACCATCGCCAAAGTTGAGATTCATTCCGACCTGCTGATGGCATCCAGGATTATCAAGACGATATGCCGGCACTCTCAGCACGGGATACGCAGCCCTTGAGCAATCAATCGGCACTGCCCGGCTGGGGCATGACATCGTTTTAGACATGGAGCATTCACCGATGCTTCTGTTCCAGGTGCACCTACTTCTGCTTGCCCTGCCGTTGTCTACCGCATCATGTACTGCTCAGGAAGCAGTCAGCACACCAGCAACTAACCGCTCCGTGGAATTCCCGCCATCGCCAAAGTTGAGATTCAATCCGACCTGCTGATGGCATCCAGGATTATCAAGACGACATGCCGGCACTTTCAGCACGGGATACCCAGCCTATAAGCAATCAATCGGCACCGCCCAGCTGGGGCCCGACATCGTTTTAGACATGGAACATTCACCGATGCTTCTGTTCCAGGTGCACCTATTTATGCTGGCCCTGCCGTTGTCTACCGCATCATGTACTGCTCAGGAAGCAGTCAGCACACCAACTACTAACCGCTCCGTGGAATGCCCGCCATCGCCAAAGTTGAGATTCATTCCGACTTGCTGCTGGCATCCAGGATTATCAAGACGACATGCCGGCACTATCAGCACGGGATACGCAGCTTATAAGCAATCAATCTGCACCGCCCGGCTGGGGCATGACATCGTTTAAGACCTGGAGCATTCACTGATGCTTCTGTTCCAGGTGCACCTACTTATGCTGGCCCTGCCGTTGTCTACCGCATCATGTACTGCTCAGGAAGCAGTCAGCACACCAGTAACTAATCGCTCCGTGGAATGCCCGCCATCACCAAAGTTGACATTTATTCCGACCTGCTGATGGCATTCAGCATTATCAAGACGACATGCCGGCACTATCAGCACGGGATACGCAGCTTATAAGCAATCAATCGGCACCGCCAGGCTGGGGCACGACATCGTTTTAGACATGGAGCATTCACCGATGCTTCGGTTCCAGGTTAGTTACCTGAATGGTTGTTCTTGCCTGAAGAGTAGCAATCACTGTCTTTTTGTGGTGTCGTGTCCCAGCGAGCTGCCACTTGCTATCAAACGCTGTAAGAACTTGTTGTGCTTGTTTATATGTCGGGTACGCTTACTCCTTTCTGGAGGCGTCGAATCAAATACTGGTCCCGTTCACCTAGCTACCATTTTGGAATCGTTACGACGTATGGAAACCGGTCAAGATGAGATTCGATATAACCTGCGACCCCTTAAAAGTTGGCAGGCATCTGTCGACGGTCAAGTGAAACAGTTATTTGTTAGGCTTCAGACTGTTGAGGGCGATCTCGAATCGATTAAAAGTTTTGACAATAGGTCATCACCCGAGTCTCCTGAAGAATGCCATGCTATCCCGATGCAGCCTAAAACAATAGAGATGCGTTGCGAGGATGCCGAAAACAGACTTCGGCGGTGTAATTTACTCTTCTTTGGCGTCCCTTATGATGGAACCGAATCATGGCCATCATCTGAATCAAAAGTTATCAACTTGTGCAGAGAACACCTTGGCATCACCATCGAGCCCACCAAAATAGAACGCGCACACCACCTTGGCAAGTTCAGCAGAGAGAAGAACAGGCCAATAATTGCTAAATTTACGTTTTTTAAAGATAAACAAAGCGTGATAGAAAATGGTTGTAAATTCAAAGGCATGGCGTTTGCTGTTCGCGAAGATATTTCCCTCCAAACGCGCATCGCCCGACGCAAGCTCATTGCCTTCGCAAAAACCAAGGGCGTACTGGTGAAGTGAACCCTCCACAAACTGCGAGTAGATAACACTACTTACAGGTATGACTCGCTGTCCGATACCGTGGTACCGATTTCGCGATAGCTAGAACTTAACCCGATAACATGCGCGCCTGACAACCCCTCTGCTGCGCACCATACACACATCGACGTTTCGTGCCTAGCTTTATCAGTTACTAACATTCGTGGTATAATTTCTAAACGCACCGAAATCGTATCGTACTTGGAAAATAGCAACTGTGTTATTTTGGCACTAACGAAAACTTGGCTCTGTGGCGGCGTGAATGACAGCGAAGTTATCCCTGATAGAGAGGCCTATGTCATTTATCACAGAGACAGACATAATCAAAGGGGAGGTGGTGTCCCGCTGGCAATAAAGAAACACATCACTTCGTTTATAGTACCGATACCCTCCGCTATTGAGATAGTGTGGGTTTGTATAACATCGACACTATCAAAGTCACTTGACGGAGTGTGTTACAGGCCTCCTGACAGCACCGATAACTTCGTTTCTAACTTGCGTGAGAACCTTACTGCTGTTCGTTCTAAATTCCCTAAAGCTGATATATTCATTCTCGGCGATTTTAATTTCCCGGACATAAATTGGCCTAACTTAAGGGGCAATTGGCGTGCATCTAATGACTTTGTCCAGCTCATCCTTGATTTTTCTTTTGAGCAACTAGTCCTCCAAGCAACGCGCATTACTAACATCTTAGACCTTGTTCTAACAACAGCACCTAATAGGGTTACCACCATTTCAATCACTGATGGGTTTAGTGACCACTCGTTACTGGAATTTACAATTCACGCACCTTCATGCACACGTTATCTAACAACAAAACGAATATTTGACTATAAAAGAGCGGACTATAATACCGTTAACCGAGATTTACAAAGGTTTCATCTATATTTATCGCAACGTTTTCTCAATGATCAGTCAACAGAAATTGGTGCCTTTTTAAAAAACAACTACTAGGTCTAGCAAACAAATACATACCCCAGATCTCAATTCGCACCAACTGCTCCAAACCGTGGTTTAATAAAACTTTGAATGTGTTAAAAAACAAAAAGAAACGTTTATACGGGGCAGCCAAACGTGTCAACACGTTAGGTTCGTGGAATAAACATAAAGCTTGCGAAAAAGCCTACTGCATTTCCCTTCGTCGTGCAAAGCATCAATTCTTTTCCCATGACCTTGAGTCACTGATAAAAAATAATCCTAAGAAATTCTGGAAAACCATATCTCCTTCAAACAGCACTGACACTCCCGCACTGGTGGATAGCACTGGTCTTTCCATACCGCCAGAGCACGGCACATCTGTATTTAACAATTACTTTCTTTCCACGTTAACAAAGGAAGACCATTCCAATATGCCAAAGATGGCAGACTCTGATTACCAATATATGACTCCTATTACCGTAACAGCTGCTGGAATCTGCTTTGATTAACAATCTAAAATTATTGAGTAGTTCCGGATTTGATGGCATCAACACGAAAATCCTAAAGCATACAGTAGTCCCTTCCAGTAGAATCCTTAGTCATATATTTCAGCAGTCACTGTCAACAGGGGAGCTACCGAATGATTGGAAAGTCGGCAAAATTATACCCATTTTCAAGTCAGGTGACAAGAGCGAAGCGAGTAATTACTGTCCCATATCACTTACTAGCGTTCCCTGCAAGTTACTCGAACACATCATTTTTACTAATGTCGTTCATCACTTAGAATGTAATAACTTAATTGTTAACATCAGCGTGGATTCAGAAAAGGCCTTTCATGTGAGACACAACTTAAAGAATTCACTACAGATCTTTTCCAAAATATGGACGACAATGCTCAGACTGACTCAATATTCATCCACTTCTCTAAAGCATTTGATCGCGTGGCTCACTGTCGCCTCATTTCTAAACTTTCATGCTTAAACCTTGACGGACTAACAATTTCTTGGATAAGAAACTTTTTGTCTTTTCGAAAGCAGTCCACTGTCATTGACCAGTACTCTTCCCCTTTCAGAAACGTATCAGGCGTACCTCAGGGAAGTGTCCTTGGACCTTTACTCTTCCTGATTTTCATCAATGACTTGCCATTTAACATTACATCCAGTGTTCGGCTATTCGCAGATGACTGCGTTATCTACCGTCAAATCCGCTCAGCGGCTGACCATATTGCTGTTCAACGTGACCTTCAATGTGTTACTAACTGGTGTTTGGATTCGCAAATGACCCTAAACACTAACAAATGCAATCTGATGACATTTACTCGCAAAACGTCCTACTCCATTTTCAGTTACTCACTTGGCAATAGTATCGTCGCTCGCACATCTTCATACAAGTACCTTGGAATTATTGTAACACCTAGCCATTCCTGGTCATCCCACATTGAGAAAATAACGGCTAAAGCATCACGCACTCTAGGATATTTAAAACGTAACCTTCGCAGCGCTCCTTCCTTCAATAGAACGATAGCCTAGCAAACATTAGTGCAACCGCAGCTCCAATTCGCAGCTTCTATATGGTCACCTCATCAGGCATATCTAATCCATCTTCTCGAGACCATCCAAAACCGTGCTGCACATTTCATTGCCAGAGTATATAGCCCATTTTCGAGCGTAACTAACATCAAGTTGTCGTTGCCGCTTTCATCTTGGAATCGCGCAGGAATATGATCTACCACTCGTTCGTCCCTCCCGCACATCTAGACGCCTGCATATTGATCTCAGTTTCCAACGCATCTTCGGTCACACCAATGCATTCAACTGCTCAGCTTTGCCACGTGCTATTGCACCGTGAAATTGTCTTTCTAATAACATCGCTGATATTAATGACCCATAAACCTTCAAACTAAAAATAACTGCATATTTGGCTAGTACATAGCTAAAAACAATTATATGTTTAGTTTTGTTACTTTTAACTTCATTGTTATTTATTGATGTAAGCATTTGTCGTAAGGTTGTTTGCTTTACTGTATACTGAAAAGCTAACTCCTCTTCGTTGACCTTCCTTGCTTTTTATCTTTGTTTACTTCGCGTTCTTTGTTTATTATTTGATTCTCGTTTTGTTCGTATTTATGCAACAAAAACTATGTTTTTGCTCCACAATTGTTATCTGTACCACCCCCCTCACGCAATATTCCTTCTGGGGCCTGTGAGGCATATGAAATAAATAAAAAAAACGGAAACGAGGACATCGCTATGCTATTTACAATATACAGCTCACACTATTTCCCCTAAGGTGCATCTTGCCCTTCTTAACGTGTCGCAATACTATCATTTAAGGAGTCATCCTAATACGAAGTGAAATTGATCAAAAGTAAAAATCGGCCTACTTGGTATGGGAGCATGGCTAAATTCTTGTGTTTTTGTGAAGCTTGTGTCGCAGTAGTTCCCGCTCTGAATATGGTCATACTACGAAGTCGTCCCATCCTTGCGCATAGTACTCACAACTTGAGTGTGTATTCTACTGCTGCTGATTATGAACAACAATTGGGTAAAAGAGAAACTCTAATAAAAACAATCCATGCGCATTTCTTTCGTGTCACAACATGCGCTTAATTACTGATGCGCACCCTTACATTGAACAAAGAAATGAACTTGTGGTAATCACGCACCATTTTCCAGATAAACAGACATCCCTGATTGTCTTCTCTCGTAATGTACCATAATCCTAATAGAGTCTTATGCAGGTGCCAAAAGATGCGCACGCAAGTAAACAATTACTTTCAATCCCTGGTTTTCTTTCTCTTTTTTTTTACGTACCCGTTCATCATTTTCTTCCTTGGCACTTTTGAATATGTCAAGAGCCTGAAAGAAAGGGAAAAAAGGAGAAAGAGATTTCGTGTTATCACATGAACCACTATTTCAATCAATACGGATTCAAAATTTTCATCGCCGAATATTTTATATAAAATGTAGATTTATTCATTTAGACAATTTCAGTGCATCATACGCTATAAACTGAGCAATCTTTTTGTATATATGTGCCAGAAGCTCCTAGTTTTCTGTGTGTCAGCCACTCGCAGGTGTTGTAAAGATGTTCATAATAAAAGGATATTTTTTTCAGACAATAAAAGTTTCTATAGAGAAGCTATAGCTGTGAAAAAGTTATCGTCGTCGCAGATCAGCTCTTCGACAAGGCGGAAACAGTTTTCCATGGCCTAATTACCTATTAAAAATTCATTAACAAGAACGCGTTATTTGCATTCATACCTTGAGGGCAGTTATTTATATAAAACGCTTGTAGGGGGTCACAATTTAGGGCACACGCATTTTTCCATCCTTAAAATCGTCCGTAATTAAAAAAAAATGTCATGGAATTTGAAGGCCAATTCCAAGCACCATCAAGACCAAGAGCGTACAGCGGCGCGGCAGGCGGCAATGCCCTATAAAATGCGGGGCGTAGTTCTAATGACAGCATGTCGAGAAAACTAAGGACCTGGCCCACAGCGGCACATACTTGCTATTCAAAGCGTGCCGCACGCGTCACTGCCGCGACTCGCCCAGACGTTTGGTTTTTGTCTTCTTTGCGAATGTTGTCACTAGGCGTTTTTGTCTGATATAATAGCGGGTCCGTTTTTTCTGCGCTTCGGCGGTGTTCGGTTTCATTACTTCCTGGACTTAGCACTGAAATTCGACACTCAATTTGTTCAGGTAAATGTGGAATTCAAGGTTGCTAAAGAAAGCAGGTGCACAAAAATGTGTCTACATTGAAATTCGCCGTTTATAAGACGGCCCTCAAGTTACGATAAAAAGGTAATAAACAAATCTATTTTTCTTTTCAGAGTAACTTAGCCAGCGGTATAGTGCTTCCGCCTAGCCGTAGAGCTCGTATGCGAAGACGACAGGTGTCTCACGGTCATAGGTATTTTAAGAAAAATCTGCATTGTCTAAAAAGGAACACCATGTGTGCATATGCGTGCGTGTGGCACAACGGGGTATCCACAATAACCTAAACTTCTATGTAGGTGGCCTCCCAGAGGTTTTTGTTCAGAGGGCAGAATGCATTTTTGGTAAAGAGCACTTACGTGTTCTCAGTTCTTCCTATTTAAATTGCCTCTCTACCAGAAACGAACACAGGCACTTTAAGGGGTATACCAGCGCGACTTCCTGAACAAGGACAAATAAAAATAAAAAAAATAAAAGGACACATATAAGTGCAAGCGCCCAATACTAGTGGGAAAATACATTGCGCAAAAAGACAAGCATTTAGTACAATGTCAATAAACAAAAAAATAGGCGAGAAGAGCAGCACGGCTAAATAAAAAGAAACAAGAAATACGTATCCTTCCAATTCACCTATTTCGCATGCATGTTCTGCGATAAAAAGTGCATTTCTCTTTTTGATACACTGGTGGATGATTTGAAAACAGTGTGCGATCATGCAATGATCCTGGAGTCTGTCGATTGTGTTGGCTTGTTCGAAGAAGGTAGTGCAACCAAAGGTACGATTTCTAGGTGGGCAGGTGTGTGGACCGGCGTAGGTCACTGCGGTTTCGCACGATCACAGCAGAAGTGGCACTGTGGTCAGACACCAGTCGCGAAGCGCGCGCCTTCTATTACTGAGTGTGTTTTCGTATTTCTCGCCTTCAATATTTAATATAATTCAGTTTCACAATGCAAACTGAAAGAAAATGAATAAGTTACGCTGAGATAGTGCACAGACATGCTATGTTTCATGCCACCAGGAATATTCTTCAAAAGCGATCATTTACATCGTCTCCTAAAACTCTGAGAAGTGGTTCTTGTGGAGAAAGGAAGAAAGGCTGGCACAACCCTTGTGAGAGCACGCCTCAGCGCCAGCAGGATGCCTATGCACGTGAAGGAGCTAGAAGGAGGGAGAAAGGTGGAGAGTCGCCACAGAAGCAGCGGAGCAGCCCGGCCGGGAAGGCCCAGCGGCTTCAACCAGAAGAGTGGACTGGTGATAGACGATAGGAAGTAGCCCAGCTGAAGCGACGTTGAGGAGGATCAGCAGGCCCGAGGCGGTAAATAGCTGTTAGGCTATTCATCTTTGAACAAATTTTCTAGAGTCTCTCCGAGGAACCCGGCGAGTTGAGGTACTCGATGACACTTAGGAAGGTTGGTAGCTGATTACGACTGGGGAAGAGGGTGTCTTCAGGTCGTGAACATGGCAGCCCCAGGCGGGAGAACTCCTGCAGAAGTCGGCCCCGGTGCTGCAGGTGAGCACGGCAGGCCAGCAGAAGGTGCTCCAGAGTCTCTGGGTCACCGCAGGAGGAACAGGCTGGCGAGGTGGCTTTCCCAAGGCGGTGACGGCGAGCTGCCGTCCAGTAGCAGCCAACCCGCCGTCGGAGAAGCAATGCGGTATCCCTTCGTGGGAGGCCGTGCTTGGGAAGATGCCGTGGAGGCCGTCCCAGGGATACCCCTTTATCCAGATGATAGGCGATGATGTGCCGGCGCAGCCTGTATCTTGTGAAGTCCGCGGCCGGTATAGCAGGGCTCACGCGGACGCTTGAGTTGTGGGCGCTCTTTGCCAGAGCGTCTGCCTCTTCACTGCCTGGGATCCTTACGTGCGCCGGTAGCCAGTGCAGGGATAGTGAGCATCCTGCATCCGGAAGGGCCGCCAGCGTTGAGGAGAGCAGTGCTACCCCAAGGCTAGCCTTGTTAGGGCTGTGCAGGCAAAACGCGGAAAGCATGGTGCGCTGCGCTTACAGTTACACTAGTTCTCCAAGTTGCTCTGATTTTCCTAAACCGTATAAAGTGTGGAGACGACAGCGGTGGTTGTGCCTGAATACCAAGCTCGTGACACCCCGTGACAGAGTGAAAATATTCCTGCACAGAATAAACAAGGAGCAGGGCACTACTTGGTTTGCGCCGAATTCTAAGTTCACGTCCTCGTGACACCTGCGGCAGAGAGGACGTTCCACGTCCGCTTCCTGGGCTTGTGAGTGGTGGCGCTGGTTAATACTCCCAGGGTTCTACAAGGAAACATAAATGCCAAAAAAGTGGAAGGGGAAACTGCGCCATGGTAGCTCCATTGATGGAGGTTCGCACGCGAAATGCGAAGCTTGTGGGATCGTTCGCCACCTGCAGAAGTAATTTCCTCTATGTTTTCTTTGGTGTCAGTGTTTGTTGGCTTCTTATCACGTGTAAATGACCATTTTCAGGTATCAGGTTTATTGTATGAAATATTGACATGTGTACATATTTATCTTTATCGAGTGACACGCTTCACCGCCTAACAAATGTCGCACAGTGCAGTACGCGCCTGCGTACATAGGAGTTTCTGAGATGCTATCGATGGTTCCATCCGCTGTCTGTGACCGAACCTCCTGTAATCTGAGTGCATGTGTGCGTGACGCACATAATGTAGAACTTTCCGGAAGGCACGTGGGTGCCAGCGATTACTATGGAACATTCAGCGACTGATCCAAATTTCCGGAGTCCCCCACTACGGCGACCCTCATAATCAGAAAATGGTTTTGGCACGTAAAACCCCATAATTTTGCCTTAGAAGACGCCACCAGAACGTGGTTTGAGAAGCGGGAGTCGACCTTGACAACTTGGGACCTGTTCCGTAGCGGCTTCCTGCGCACATTTAAAGGTGTCGGGCGAAAGGAAAAAGGTCTAACCTATGCTGCAAGTCAGAGTGCAGCTACCTAACGAGAACGTTGCTATCTTTACGGAAGATGTGAGCCGTCTGTTCCGCCACGGTGACCCGGATATGCCCCAGGAGAAGAAAGTCCGCCTACTCATGCGTGGTGTGATGGAATAACTTTTCGGCGCAATAAACCAAGCCCACGGAAAACCATAGAAGAGTTCCTTCATGAGGCCACCAACATCGAGAAGACACTCGGGATGCGGCACCGGCAATTCAACCACTGCTGAACTCTACAAACTCGGAGGAATTCAATCACTCGCCACCGGCGATCTGCGTGAGACTATCATAGCGGTCGTACGGCAAGAGCTGCACAAGTTGTACCCCAGCGTGCAGCCTCAAGTGGGCTTAATCGCCGGCCTCATGAAAGATGAGGTTCAGCGATCTCTTGGAGTTCCTGAGGTATAACTAGAATCACCGGCACCCCAGCCGGAAGCGATGACCTACGCCGCCGTCGCCCGCCATCAAGGCCTCCCTGACCGACCGTACCACGGCCCTTTAACGCCACAATTCCGCCGTGCACCACCGCCTCTAGCACGCCCGCCGGTCACCCAGTGCATCTACCCAAGGAAGACAGACGTCTGACGCGCCCGTGATCACCGCCCAATCTGTCACCACTGCGGAGGACTGAGTCACGTCTACCGCCGATGCCCATACCGGGAGATGGGAATGCGACGTTTCACCGTTAACGCGCGGCGGCCAAAAATTGGCGAACGACCTCGCGATATCGCCGACTACCTCACCACGACTCTGTGGAGCCCCCGACGACCATCCCGTTCGCCGTCACCAGGCCGCTACCTGTCCAGCTGACCCAGCTACACTGACCAGATACACTGACCCAGCTCGGGGCCTCTCTGGGAACCTATATCCGGAAAACTTAAAGCAGCAACCGATGGACGTACAGTTGCTGTTCATCGAACTGACGAAGATCCTCCGCAGCCGACGAAGACGCCGAAGAAACTACCTCGACGAAAAAACGACACACCGCCGTACTGACAAAATCTGCAAGCAAAGAACACTCCGACGAAAGACAACCTGATGGCGCCATGTACCAACCACAGTTCCATGCGACGGAGCCTTGACCCGACACCAAGACCTACCTGTCACGCAAGACAAAGAACCTCTGCCCTCGTCGTGCTTCTCGACGGCAACGCAGTCACTGCCTTAGTAGACACAGGAGCCGATTACTCCGTCATGAGTGGACCCGTCGCCGCCTAGTTGAAGAAAGTTTAGACTGCATGGGAAGACCCTCAATTTCAGACTTTGGAGGACACCTCATCACGCAGACTAGAATCTGCAAAGTAAGACTTACCGTTCACGACCAGACTTAACCTGACACCTTCGTTATCCTCTAACAGAGCTCACGAGACGTCATTCTCGGCATGGACTTCCTGAACCAACACGGCGCAATCAGTTGACCTGAAGTCGAAATCGACAGCGCTGTCGCAGTGCTGTCGGAAGATCGAGCGATAACGCCGCAGAGATCTCGTAGTCACCAAGCCTTAAGCGTGCTCAAAAGTCAAGTCAGCCTCCCGCCCCACTCCAGCATTGTCATTTCCATGGGCACCAAAACACCTACCAACGCAGAAGGTGT